>NW_012109964.1:175979-177965 GCF_000951045.1 Mandrillus leucophaeus | reverse complement strand
TGATATGGTTTGGCTGTGTCCCCACTCAAATCTCATCTTGAGTTGTAGCTCCCATGGTTCCCACATGTTGTGGGAGGGACCCAGTGGAAATAATTGAATCATGGGGGCAGTTTCTGCCATACTGTTCTCGTGGTAGTGAGTAAGTCTCACGAGAGCTGATGGCTTTATAGGGGGAAACCCCTTTCGCTTGACTCTTATTTCTCTCTTTGCTGGACGCCATGTGAGGCATCCCTTTGCTCTTCCTTCATCTTCCACCATGATTGTGAGGCCTCCCCAGCCATGTGGAACTGTGAGTCAATTAAACTTCAGTCTTTTGTAAATTGTCCCCTCTCAGATATGTCTTTATCAGTAGCGTGAAAATGAACTAATAGATTAATTATAATGGTGTATGTTAATCTTATTTTCCTCTTATAACCACCCCCCATTTGAAAATCTAATAAAAACTATGGACTCTACCTTGAGAAAAATGAAAGCGCTCCAAAAATTTGCCTGCAATTTTAGGAGCTTAATGGATCCCAGGTGAATTAGAACATAAGGGCTTCAAGTTAAAAGATCTCAAGAGATGGAGACTGTTTCTCATTACACAAAATCAAATGTGTGATTTGCTCAGTAAACAGTTGTCTCAGAAATGTGTTTGTGTATCAACTATGTTTAGGGTACTGAACTTTACAAAGATGTAAAAGAAAGAAAAAGCCAGTTTTTGCTGGGTCATATTATTAATCTTGAGATGAAACATGGGTGAACAAATTCGGGAGATTTAAGAAGATAGGCATGGAGATGATAAGAGTGCAGACAGATTAAGTCCATATCAAATTGTTCCATCTGAGCTAGAGCATTGGACTGTCCAGGAATTCGACGTACTGCATTCAGTGGAGACCTCCACAACTAGGGAGACTTTCCATTTCGTAATCAAACAACCAGATAACTCCCAGAAATGTAGGAGAAATAACAAAGTGATATTCATGAAGCTCTGGCTGGTTAGGAGGTGTTTGTTTGTTTTTAGGATAAATGCTTTCGTCTTGCCAGCTTGTAAGTACTGTATTAGTAAAGTTGCAACTAGTAGTGCTTGTGTATTTATTTATACAGTTGACCCTTGAACAACTCAAGGGTTAGGGATGCCAATCCCCCATGCAGTCAAAAATCTGTGTATAATTGTTGACTCCCCCAAAACTTAACTTCTAATAACCTACTGTTGACTGGAAGTCTTACTGATAACATTAACAGTAGATTACACATATTTTTTGTTATATGTATGATATACTGCATTCTTCTTATAAAGTAAGCTAGAAAAGCAAGTGTTATTAAGAAAATCCTAAGGAAAAGAAAGTATATTTACTGTTCGTTAAATGGAAGTGGTTCATCATAAAGGTTTTTGTCCTCATCGTCTTCACAAGGTTGAATAGGCTGAGGAAGAGGAGGTGGAGGGGTTGGTATTGCTGTCTCAGGTGGCAGAGGCTGAATAGATCCAGGCAGTAGATCCAGGCAGTTCAAACCCATGTTGTTTAAAGGTCGACTGTAGTATAAAAGCAGTTAAAATTTATGTTAGCTCCTGATGGAACTTAATGTTGTAATTCATGTCAATGAAAAGAATCAAACTCTGTAAAATATTTAAAGAAGCTTATTCTGAACCAAATATGAGTGACTGTGGTCCAAGGCACATTCTCAAGAGGTCCTGAGAATGTGTGTCCAAGGTGGCTGGGTTATAGCTCGGGTTTATACTTTTTAGGGGGATGGACATAAGACAACAGTATATGTAAGGTATACATTGGTTTGGTCTGGGCAGGCAGGACTATTCGAAGAGGTGGGGGCTTCCAGGTAACAGGTGGATTCAAAGATTTTCTGGTGGGCAATTGGTTTTATTAAAGAATTATTATCTATAGACCTGGAATCAATAGAAGAGTGACTGGGTTAAGATAGGAGTTGTGAATAGAAAGGAGTGACTGGGTTAAGATAAGGGGTTGTGAAGACTGAGATTCTTTTTTTTTT
>NW_012109964.1:170713-173244 GCF_000951045.1 Mandrillus leucophaeus | reverse complement strand
AGCGAGTCAGTCATTTTTTTAAGGTGTTCTGCAATTGCCACTGGCTTCTAGTTGGTTTCAAATGGCATGTCACAGTTTTGCTGTTAGCTTTGTTGATGAAAAATCCAAACTCTGTAAAATATTTAAGGAGATTTATTGAGCCAAATGTGAGGACCATGACCCATGACATAGCCTCTGGAGGTCCTGAGAACATGTTCCCTGGGGTAATTGGGTTATAGCTTGATTTTGTACCTTTTAGGGGTACAAGTTATAGGCAGACATGAACTAATACATGTAAGGTGTACATTGGTTTGGTCTGGAAAGGTAGGACAACTTAAAAGGGAGGGGGCTTCCAGGTCATATGTAGATCCAAAGATCTTCTGATTGGCAATTGATTGGAAGAGTTAAGTTATTGTCTAAAGACTTGAAATCAATAGAAAGGAGTTTCTGGGTTAAGATAAGGGGTTGCAGAGATCAAGGTTTTTATTATGTAGATGAAGCCTCCAGATGGCAGACTTTAGAGAGAAAGACGGTAAATGTCTCTGGTTGTTTTTTCCTTTTTTTTTTTTTTTTTTCCCGGACAGGGTCTGGCTCTGTCGCCTAGGCTAGAGTGCAGTGGCATGATCTCT
The DNA here is from genome assembly GCF_000951045.1 of Mandrillus leucophaeus. Taxonomy (NCBI): domain Eukaryota; kingdom Metazoa; phylum Chordata; class Mammalia; order Primates; family Cercopithecidae; genus Mandrillus; species Mandrillus leucophaeus. The sequence goes on along the minus strand of NW_012109964.1, from coordinate 172,636 downwards.
GCTCACTGCAACCTCTGCCTCCTGGACTCAAGCCATACTCCCACCTCAGCCTCTCAAGTAGCTGGAGCTATAGGCTCATGCCACTACACCCAGCTAATTTTTGTATTTTTGTGTACAGATGGGGTTTCACCATGTTGCCCAGTCTGGTCTTAAATTCCTGATTCCTGAGCTCAAGTAATCCACCTGTCTCAGCCTATCAAAGTGCTGGGATTACAGGCGTGAGGCACCACACCTGGCCTGATAAATGTCTCTGATCAGACCTTAAAAGGTACTAGATTCTTAATTAAATCTCTCCTGGATCCAGCGAACACTTGGAAAGGGAAAGGGATTCTCTACAAAATGTAGATTTTCCCCAAAAGAGATAGCTTTGCAGGGCCATTTTTAGTATGTCAGAGAAATGTATTTTGGGGTAAAATACTTTAATTTCTTTCTTTAGGGCCTGCTATTTTGTCATGTGATGCTATGCTAGTCACATTGGAGTTTGGTATCTTCTTGCTACGAAGAATCTGTTTTGTAAGTCTTAAGATCTCTGTTTTAATGTTAATGCTGGTCAGTTTTTCTGGAATTCCAAAGGGAAGAGATTATAATGAGGTATGACTGACAGCCCCCACCACCCCGCCCCCACTACTCTTCCCAACATGGCCTGAACTAGTTTTTCAGTTTACTTTTGAAGTCCCTTGACTGAGAGGAGAGGTCCATTCGGTTGGTTGCAGGGCTTAGAATTTCATTTTTGGTTTATAGGTTATTTACATATTCTTTCAGGGAACGCTGGATTACTAGGTTTTCTAGCTGTGAGATCCACTCAGGAAATCCATTAAGATTTTCCTTCTAACTCTCCCCTGAAGATCTAAGGAACTTTCATTTGGATGAAATTGACAACCAAAATGAGTGATTGAGGTGTAAGTCTCACTCCTCTATATTTATTAAACCAGCTTTAGGGCATGTCTGGGAAAAACATTAGCACAGACACATCTGTGGCTGTTTTTCCAAAGAGGTTTTCCAGAGGTTTATATATTTAATATTAATATTTAATATTTAATTATTTTATTTATATATTTATATAATATTTAATTATTAATATGGTTAATATTTATACATTTCCTTAAAGCAGGGGAAGGCATGGAGGAAGGGGGGTATGATATAAGGCAATGGTCACATTCCTGGGACACTTTGGTTAGTGCCCAGCGAACCTACATTTTACATAAGATAAGGTGAATGTTTGAAGAGAGAAAGCGAGTAAAGGGGGAGTTCGTTATGTAGATGCTTTCTAGGTAGGTGGAGGAAATGAACCTTGTCTTTCTCCTGCACCCAGGAGGATAAGATTGTAATTGAATATTATTGGTGTGGAAAACACTTTTGTTTTAGGAGCTAGACTCAGACTGTTGACCTCAAGTTAAAATTGTCTGTCCCTGTTTATGGAAGTCCAGAAAAGAATTTGCTTATTGAAGATCTTTTAGGACAGTCCTTCAGCAGATGCCTGAGGCCTCTTACCTTTCCATGGGAACCTGGCTGATACATAGTGTTAGGAACAACTATTCATTTGGAAGAGGCCTATTGTATGACTCAGCCTCTAGACTGAAGTTCAGGGATTATTTTTCCAAAGAGGTTTTCCAGAGGTTTAATCAGGGAAGATTATTATTCAGAGGCCTTAAAATCAACTCTTCTACTTTATATCTGGGTCCAAGGAGGACAAAGCTAGGTGAAGATCCATGAGGTGATGTCAGAAATGCACACCCATGACTGTACCTCCACTCCTACCTTTTCAGCTCCATTATTCTAAGGCTTGCTGGGCAGATACTTGCTAGAGTGAAGATCAAGCAGAACATTAAGGATTTGATCTCTATTTACACTGAATAAACAAAAGGGAACTCTTATTTATCTAATTCTGTTTCTTCTAGATTACTTGTAATGCCTCTGTTAAAA
>NW_012109964.1:105456-169133 GCF_000951045.1 Mandrillus leucophaeus | reverse complement strand
ACCACACCCAGCTAATTTTGTATTTTTAGTAGAGATGGGGTTTCACCATGTTGGTCAGGCTGGTCTCCTGACCTCAGGTGATCCACCCGCCTTGGTCTCCCAAAGTGCTGGGATTACAGGTGTGAACCATAGCTCCAGGGCCCCAAGATTCTTATGTAGTGAGGTCGCACAGGTGGATGCCATGGCAGATGTTTCCTACTTAAACCTTTAAAAGGTGCTAGACACCTAGCTAATCTCTTTAGGATCAGAAAAAAGACCTGATCTCTGTTTTAATGTTAACGCTGGTCAGTTGTGCCTGAATTCGAAAGGGGGAAGGGTATAATGAAGCATGTCTGAAAACCCCCCTTCCCATCATGGCCTGCACTAGTTTTTTGGTTTCTTTGAAGTTCCCTTGGCTGAGAGGAGGAGGTCCATTTAGTCAGTTGGGGGGTTAGAATTTTATTGTTGGTTTATATTGGTGATTTCTATGTGTTGGGGTGGGCAGTAGTCTGTAGCTGTGTGTGGAGCTGGCTCATAATACTTACATATTATTAATAGGAAAATGCTGCTGGCAGGAAGCATGACTAGACAAAAGCAGATTTTGCTTGCTTGTTCCATGAATCCCCCCCCACCCCATTATTGTTATCAACTGTAAGATAATTTTGTTCACAGAATTCCATCATCCATACCAATTTGTCTTGAGACTGCCTTATTCTACAAAGAAACCGTGGGAATGAATGCATATAATTTGTGTGGAATTTGACATGACATTTGACAACTTCTGGGTGTTTATAAACTGGCCACAAAAACTAGGCAAGAAAACATTTACTCCAAGCTTCCTTCTAGAAATTTGAGGAATTTGAAAGGTTGAAACAGACTTGCTGCTCTAGGAACACTGCATATCCTTTCTGCTTTGCTATCCTCATGCACAGAGAGGACCCACTTTATGAAGGGGTCAGATTGTGAATTGTGGTATGGTTCCCAGGCCTGACCACAAAAGCCTGTTTTGTAGTTATGTACAGACCAGGATTTGTAATTATTTGGACCTAGGCAGCTTATAATGCCAACAGCTGTGGTAGGTACCACCTTGAGTTCTGAGTCTTGGAGGTGGAAGCCCATGCCTGCTGCATGGCACAGCAGTGTGCAGGGAATGCCACAGACAAAAACCCTGAGGGTTGCTCTTTGCACAGCGTCTTTGTGTTCTCTACCTCTCTCACTGACTTCTACTCTTTAGTCCTTCACTTAGTAAGCCGACAGCTGGATTCAAATCACAGCTCCACCTGTTGGACATGTGATTTGTAAAGTTTCTCTTCCTTTCTGAGCTTAATTTCCTTATTTAAAATGTGGCTTAATAACCTTTTAGCACCCGTTATGAAGAATCTGAGATAAGTTATGTAAAATACAGGAAACATAAAGAACCATTCATAGATGATTGTCCCATGATTGTCCTCCCTTGGTGATGATCTCATTTAGGTATTAGGAGGCAACTGGCTCTAATTCACAGCAATGTGTGAGTAATGGAAGAGTTCTGCAGTTTACAGATACATTACATTTTCTGAAGGATGCTGTTAAAGCAAATGGATATCTGTCTGATATTTAGGCAGCTTGACAACGTTGAGTCAAATACTCAAGCTTTTTGCAGAAGATAATTTTTGATCAGCAACCTTAAATTGTTTCTACATCATTCCTTCCATCTGTCCTTCTTTCTTTCTTCCTTCCTCCCTCCCTCCATCCCTTCCATCCTTCCTCTCTCCTTCATTCCCTTCCTTTTCCTCCCTTCCTGATACTGTGTGTACATTTTGAAAGCTCTACCAGTAAAAGGTAGTTTCTTTCTTTCTCTTTCTCCTCTCCCTCCTCTCTCCCCTGCCCCTGCACCTTCTTTCTTCTCTCTTTTCTCTTCTGTCTCCTTTTGCACAAATGGTCCTCTCTGAGAATGGCGAGCTGGAATCACCAGGGAGAGGACTGGAGTGGGAGAGAGAGGAGGAGGGGTTACCTTTTCTCTTTGCAGGTTTGTGGGGAGCGTGTGTATATATAGTTATTATGAATTTGTAATTTGAAAACATCCTCTACTAGTGAAATTAGAGAACTGTGAAGAAGTCAATAACCCACCTTCTGCTTTTCTTTTTCTTTTCTTGTCAGATGTGCATTCTAAAAAGCCCAGTGGATGAGTCAGTCTTTTTTTTTTTTGAGACAGAGACTCACTCTGTTGCCCAGGCTGGAGTGCAGTGGTGCAATCTCGGCTCACTGCAACCTCCGCCTCCCATGTTCAAGCAGTCAGCCTGCCTTAGCCTCCTGAGTAGCTGGGACTACAGGTGCCCACCACCACGCCTGGTTAATTTTTGTATTTTTAGTAGAGATGGGGTTTCACCATTATTGGCCAGGGTGGTCTCAAACTCCTGACCTCATGATCCATCTGCCTCGGCCTCCCAAAGTGCTGGGATTACAGGTGTGAGCCACTGTGCCTAGCGAGTCAGTCATTTTTTTAAGGTGTTCTGCAATTGCCACTGGCTTCTAGTTGGTTTCAAATGGCATGTCACAGTTTTGCTGTTAGCTTTGTTGATGAAAAATCCAAACTCTGTAAAATATTTAAGGAGATTTATTGAGCCAAATGTGAGGACCATGACCCATGACATAGCCTCTGGAGGTCCTGAGAACATGTTCCCTGGGGTAATTGGGTTATAGCTTGATTTTGTACCTTTTAGGGGTACAAGTTATAGGCAGACATGAACTAATACATGTAAGGTGTACATTGGTTTGGTCTGGAAAGGTAGGACAACTTAAAAGGGAGGGGGCTTCCAGGTCATATGTGGATCCAAAGATCTTCTGATTGGCAATTGATTGGAAGAGTTAAGTTATTGTCTAAAGACTTGAAATCAATAGAAAGGAGTTTCTGGGTTAAGATAAGGGGTTGCAGAGATCAAGGTTTTTATTATGTAGATGAAGCCTCCAGATGGCAGACTTTAGAGAGAAAGACGGTAAATGTCTCTGGTTGTTTTTTCCTTTTTTTTTTTTTTTTTTCCCGGACAGGGTCTGGCTCTGTCGCCTAGGCTAGAGTGCAGTGGCATGATCTCTGCTCACTGCAACCTCTGCCTCCTGGACTCAAGCCATACTCCCACCTCAGCCTCTCAAGTAGCTGGAGCTATAGGCTCATGCCACTACACCCAGCTAATTTTTGTATTTTTGTGTACAGATGGGGTTTCACCATGTTGCCCAGTCTGGTCTTAAATTCCTGATTCCTGAGCTCAAGTAATCCACCTGTCTCAGCCTATCAAAGTGCTGGGATTACAGGCGTGAGGCACCACACCTGGCCTGATAAATGTCTCTGATCAGACCTTAAAAGGTACTAGATTCTTAATTAAATCTCTCCTGGATCCAGCGAACACTTGGAAAGGGAAAGGGATTCTCTACAAAATGTAGATTTTCCCCAAAAGAGATAGCTTTGCAGGGCCATTTTTAGTATGTCAGAGAAATGTATTTTGGGGTAAAATACTTTAATTTCTTTCTTTAGGGCCTGCTATTTTGTCATGTGATGCTATGCTAGTCACATTGGAGTTTGGTATCTTCTTGCTACGAAGAATCTGTTTTGTAAGTCTTAAGATCTCTGTTTTAATGTTAATGCTGGTCAGTTTTTCTGGAATTCCAAAGGGAAGAGATTATAATGAGGTATGACTGACAGCCCCCACCACCCCGCCCCCACTACTCTTCCCAACATGGCCTGAACTAGTTTTTCAGTTTACTTTTGAAGTCCCTTGACTGAGAGGAGAGGTCCATTCGGTTGGTTGCAGGGCTTAGAATTTCATTTTTGGTTTATAGGTTATTTACATATTCTTTCAGGGAACGCTGGATTACTAGGTTTTCTAGCTGTGAGATCCACTCAGGAAATCCATTAAGATTTTCCTTCTAACTCTCCCCTGAAGATCTAAGGAACTTTCATTTGGATGAAATTGACAACCAAAATGAGTGATTGAGGTGTAAGTCTCACTCCTCTATATTTATTAAACCAGCTTTAGGGCATGTCTGGGAAAAACATTAGCACAGACACATCTGTGGCTGTTTTTCCAAAGAGGTTTTCCAGAGGTTTATATATTTAATATTAATATTTAATATTTAATTATTTTATTTATATATTTATATAATATTTAATTATTAATATGGTTAATATTTATACATTTCCTTAAAGCAGGGGAAGGCATGGAGGAAGGGGGGTATGATATAAGGCAATGGTCACATTCCTGGGACACTTTGGTTAGTGCCCAGCGAACCTACATTTTACATAAGATAAGGTGAATGTTTGAAGAGAGAAAGCGAGTAAAGGGGGAGTTCGTTATGTAGATGCTTTCTAGGTAGGTGGAGGAAATGAACCTTGTCTTTCTCCTGCACCCAGGAGGATAAGATTGTAATTGAATATTATTGGTGTGGAAAACACTTTTGTTTTAGGAGCTAGACTCAGACTGTTGACCTCAAGTTAAAATTGTCTGTCCCTGTTTATGGAAGTCCAGAAAAGAATTTGCTTATTGAAGATCTTTTAGGACAGTCCTTCAGCAGATGCCTGAGGCCTCTTACCTTTCCATGGGAACCTGGCTGATACATAGTGTTAGGAACAACTATTCATTTGGAAGAGGCCTATTGTATGACTCAGCCTCTAGACTGAAGTTCAGGGATTATTTTTCCAAAGAGGTTTTCCAGAGGTTTAATCAGGGAAGATTATTATTCAGAGGCCTTAAAATCAACTCTTCTACTTTATATCTGGGTCCAAGGAGGACAAAGCTAGGTGAAGATCCATGAGGTGATGTCAGAAATGCACACCCATGACTCTACCTCCACTCCTACCTTTTCAGCTCCATTATTCTAAGGCTTGCTGGGCAGATACTTGCTAGAGTGAAGATCAAGCAGAACATTAAGGATTTGATCTCTATTTACACTGAATAAACAAAAGGGAACTCTTATTTATCTAATTCTGTTTCTTCTAGATTACTTGTAATGCCTCTGTTAAAACATTTTGTTTTAATATGATAGGGTCTTGTTATTGCCTAGGCTGGTCTTGAACTCCTGGCGCCAAGTGATCCTCCTACCTCAGCTTCCCTAGTAGCTGGGACTATAAGCATGTACCGCTGTGCTTAGCTTTAATGCCTCTAAATAAGGACAATTCTACATTTCAGTAGTATGTACAAATGAATTTTTAAAAATTCATTTTATAATTAGCATAGACAATATATAGACAGAGGAGCTAAAATTTGCCAAAAATCTGTGATTCAGGCATCCTGCTGAGAACTTTTTCATTCTCTAATTTGATTGTCATAACAACCTTGTGGGTTAGCTATTATTCCCCTTTATATGTGAGGAAGCTGAGTTCTCATAGAAGTATTTACCTGAGGAAACCCTGGTAGCATAGGCAGAGCTTGGATTTGTACTCATTTTTGGCTGAGTTTAGAAAGAGAAAAGGATTAAAAAGGGAGATTATTTTTACAAAAGGAGGGAGGAAGATGATCTTACAATGCATCCTCTAGAAAGCTAAAGGAAACTGGGGCAAAGTCAGTTCCAGTCTTAAAAATTCAGTCTTGAGTTGGGTGCGGTGGCTCAGCCTGTAATCCCAGCACTTTGGGAGGCGGGCAAATCACCTGAGGTCGGGAGTTCGAGACCAGCCTGACCAACATGAAGAAACCCTGTCTCTACTAATAATACAAAATTAGCTGGGCATGGTGGCACCTGCCTGTAATCCCAGTAGCTTGGGAGGCTGAGGCAGGAGATTCGCTTGAACTCAGAAGGTAGAGGTTGCGATGAGCCGAAGTCATGCTGTTGCACTCCAGCCTGGGCAACAACAGCAAAACTCCGTCTCAAAAAAAAATTCAGTCTTGAGTGTGGAAATGAGGAAGCTATTAGAGTGAGGCTGTACCTTCTCCCGTGTTTTGATGTCATTGGCTATTGGTTGTCATGGATTATAGTTATATAACATATGCCAGGGGGAAGTGTGAAAACTATGTGGATTTTCTCAAAAAAGTTTTCCAATCTTTCCCCATTTCAAGGCTTCTAAGTCCAGCTGTCTTTGGGACAGCAATATAGAGCCATTCCGAGATATAAAATTAAGAGGGCATTGGGCATTTGACTGGAAGACTAGACAAGGGAAAGACTTGTTTGTATGAATGTTCAACAAAGACAAATATTCATGTTTATTGTGAGGGTGGTCACTCTCAAAAAGTTTTGTAAACCAAAAAGTGTCTAAAGCAGGTCTCAATTTAGAGGTTTATTTTGCCAAGGTTGAGGATGTACCAGGGAAAAAGAAACACAAGTCACAGTAGGATCTGTGTCTTGTGCTTTTTCCAAAGATGGTTTCGGGAATTTCAACATTTAAAGGGGAAAGAGCAAGAAGGAGGGGAGGAAAAAAGGAGTAAAAAGGGAGAGAGGGGAAGGCCATGAGGCCAGTGGTTACATTCTTATGAGGCTCTGATTAGTCCTTAGTGAATCTACATTTTACATGTGAAAAGAAAGTGGGGGGAGTCAATTATGCATTCATTTTATGCTCGGCAAATCTACATTTTACATAAGATAAAGTAAGCATGTGAAATTACAGCTATCTGTTTGAGAACAAAAGGAAGGCAGTTTTTGCATGACTCAGTTCCCAAGCCTAACTTCTTCCTTTCAGCGTAGTTGCGGTCCCAAGATTTTCCTTTTATAGTTTCTAGAGAACAAGAGAGGAGAATTGCACATTTGACATACTTTATTGATTTTCATTAATGTAATTTGTGTTAAATGTCATAAAGATATTCTTTGTTTAATATGTTTATTTTTCCTTGTGGACATAAAATTATTATTGAAGTTTTCATAGGATCATTACAACCTTGGCGCCCGCATCTATTTTTCCTTTTAGTAGTACTTGAAACTGGTAGCAATTTCAGGAGGTCCTTGAAGAACACGAAATTATATACAAGATTGATGGAATTAAGTGTGAAGGTGTGTTTTTCCAGAACTGAGGCTCCACTTTTTGTCAGCTTCTTAAATTAGATTGTGGATCAAAGAATTAAGAACCGATATCCTAATGTCTGATATTCCTCAACTCCAAATTTTCCACCAAAGTGATTTTCAGGAATTTAGTATTGTGTTTGCAGCAGGATTACTATAAATTGTAAGACATCTTATATCATTTCCAGGAAATTCTTTTAGCCTTTCAATCAGTTGAAAATGTTCAGTTCACTATATATTGTTTAAGCAATAGGAATGTATCACTGTCTGTAACTACAAAATGGTAAACATGTTAGTGCTTCTCTCTTACTCTTATCCTGGTACCCAGATGTGGAGCCCTTCAACCACAGCACTTAGTTTCTTATTGTGGGGAAGACCCTACGGATGTGAGTGTGAGTGTGTGTGTGTGTGTGTGTGTGTGGGGGAGAGAGAGAGAAGGGAGGGTGCGGGGAGAGAGAGAGATTCAGGCAGAGATAGACAGAGAGATAGAGTACAGAGGGAGAGAGGGAACAGGGCATGGAATAAGAAAATGGAGAGTCTTTCCTTAATCTAGGAACTGATGTTGCCCTGGCTGTCCCTCTTCCTGCAGATTTTCTGCTCAGGGGCCCCTCACTAGGATTCTCTGTAATGTAGAGCAGGGGTCCCCAGACCCTAAGCCACAGTCCAGTACTCGGGAAGGCGAGCATTACTTCCTGAGCTCTGCCTCCTGTCAGATCAGTGGCAGCATTAGATTCTAATAGCTCCAGCCCTACTGTGCACTGCGCATGCAAGGGATCTAGGTTGTGGACTCCTTATGAGAATCTAATGCCTGGTGATCAGAGGTGGAACAGTTTCATCCCGAAACCATCCCCACCCCTGCTGCCCCAACACCCCCGGACATGGAAAAATTGCCTTCCACGAAACTGCTCCCTGGTGCCAAAAAGATTGGGGACCGCTGATGTGGAGCATGCAGTTGTGACAAGTGACTCCACTGGTTGCCTCTTGCTAATACTGCTTCCCCACAGGGGAATGGAGAAAAGAGTGGGGTCCAGATACAGCACAGTGTGTTGGCATTTCCTTTCTGCACTCTGCAATTCAGCTCTCAGCCTAATCATTGTACAGTTCTGATTGAATAGCATGGCTAACCCTACAGATCATACTCCGCTCTACTTAACTGTCAGGAGGCTAATCTTGGTCATAAGAACTGCAAACCCCTCTTTCTTCCTGTTCTCTGTTTTGCAGTGGGGTCACCTCTAGTTTCTCAAATATGGCTCTGCTTGAGTGTAACCACTGATCTTTAGGAAGAGGGTGCCATTTGCCCTTTGACTTTATGTATTTATTTATTTATTTTTTGAGACATGGCCTCACTCTGTCGCCCAGGGTGGAGTGCAGTGGCACGATCTTGGCTCACTGCACCTCTGCCTCCCGGGTTCAAGCAATTCTCCTGTGTCAACCTCCCAAGTAGCTGGGATTACAGGTATGTACCAACATGCTCAGCTAATTTTTGTATTTTTAGTAGAGATGGGGTTTTGCCATGTTGTCCAGGCTGGTCTCAAACTCCTGACTTCAAGTGATCTGCCCACCTTGGCCTCCCAAAGTGCTGGGATTACAGGTGTGAGCCATCGTGCCGGATGCCCTTTGATTTTAATCTGTTTATCTCCTCTCACCTGTTCCTCTGAACCCACTGTCTCCTTCCCCCTCGCTCTCTCCCTAATAAAACCCAGTTTTCCTTACTGACAACCTCAGCTTCATGGCATATTCTAGGGAGGTATCAGGTAGCTTTCTTTTTGTAAATGATTTGTAAATTTGTGGGCCATTATTTTTCAGAAGCCTGCTAATCTTGTCAGTATCATTCCAGTTTCAGGGTGTGTTTACCCAGAAAAGCACTCGGTAACTTTTTCACAATGTAAGTAGCTTAGGTTGTGTCCTTGACAGAAATAGGCATAATGAGTTGTGATCCATCCTGCTTTCTTAGTGCCAGTGAACACTCTGGTTTCTAGCAAAAGACAACTCTTATCTCTTGTTTTTGTGGTCATTACAGTTTGTCACAGGGACTGTGTACAATTGGATGTTATTGTACGCCACTGTAGGTCTTGCTATTTACTCTGTGTTAACCGTACTAAACTTTGACATGTGCACTTTTATTTTTATTTACTTATTTGTTTTAAGACAGGGTCTTGCTCTGTCATCTGGACTGTAGTGCAGTGGTGCAGTTATAGCTCACTGCAGCCTTGAACTCCTGGGCTCAAGTGATTCTCCTGCCTCAGTCCCCAGGTAGCTGGGACTACAGACACATACATGATGCCCGGCTAATTTTTTGTGATATTTAGTAGAGATGGGTCTCACTATGTTGCCCAGGCTAGTCTCCAACTCTTGGGCTCAAGTGAGCCTCCTGCCTCGACGTCCCAAAGTATTGGAATTACAGGCATGAGCTACCATGCCCAGCTGACATATGTGCTTCTAAAAGTCACTTGCAGATTTTTATTTCCGATGTGCCTATAACCCATTTCATTAAAGTTTAGATGAGCACAGGATTTTATAAAGTCCTTAGATAAATACTTTTTTTTTTCACTCTTATTCACCAGCTAGATCTTTGTCTTAGAGAGCCCATAGTGGTTATACAGAATGGGCGATAGTATTTTCAAAAAGCTTAGCAAATGTAGGCAGTTTCTTTAGGGTTAATCATCTTTCAAAGGGCCTTAGGAATGTCCTTCAAACAGAATATAAATGTTAAAGAGAATATCTCTTTCTGTTTGAAATCATTTAGACAGGTTGAAAGAGTTTGATAAAAGGAAATTCTATATTTAATCTTTCATTGTAAATTATGTGTGCAATGAAAGAGTTTAAACATTTTTGGAGTTTGCTATCTTAAAGGCCTTTCTGGAATATAAGGAAACCCAGCAGTGGTGTCTGCTAAATATGTGACTGTAGTTCTTAACTTCTTTGAGACTGCTTCTTATCTGAAATTGGGAATGGTTCCTCCTACCACCTCATGTGTTTATTGTGAGGGTCAAATGAGTTACTGAAAGCAAAAAGCATTAATTAGGTTTTTCAAATTTGTATTTATTATTTTTATTTTAGAGACAGGGTCTTGCTCTGTCACCTAGGCTGGAGTGCATTTGACTTGATCATAGCTCATTGCAGCCTCAAATTCCTTGACTCAAACGTTCCTCCCACCTCAGCCTCCAGAGTAACTGGGACTACAGGTACACCCCACCACATCCTGATAATTTAAAAAACTTTTTTTTGTAGAGATGGGGGTCTCACTCTGTTGCCCAGACTGGTCTTGAACTGCTGGCCTCAAACAATCTTCCAATCTCAGCCTTCCAAAGCACTGGGATTACAGGAGTGAGCCACCGCACCTGGCCTGCGTTATGTTGGGCCTAATATGGTATTAGGATTCTGTGTTCCTCAATGTAGTTTTCTCTTATCAAAGTATCCACCATCTGACTGGGTGTGATGGCTCATACCTGTAATCGCAGCACTTTCGGAGGCCAAGGTGGGTGAATAGCTTGAGCCCAGGAGTTCAAGACCAGCCTGGGATACATGGCAAAACCCCATCTCTACAACAAATATGAAAAATTCGCTGAGTGTGGTGGCATGTGCCAGCGGTTCCAGCTACTAGGGAGACTGAGATGGGAGGATTGCTTGAGTCCTGGGAGGCACAGGTTTCAGTGAGCCATGATTTCAGTGAGGCAGAGGTTGCAGGGAAGTGCTACTGCACTCCAGCCTAGGCGACAGAGTGAGACTGTGTCTCAAAAAAATAAATACAAATCCAAAAAACAAAGTATCCTCCATCTACTCAACAAAATCAGGATCAGTGACAATGGCAGTGTCAAAAATCTACAAAGTGGCCATCAGCTCGGTGACAGCATTTACCATGTAAGGATAGTATACTTAAAACAGCCTTGTCCACATGGAGCAGAGGTTCATTAGAAGGAAGGAAGGAAGGAAGGAAGGAAGGAAGGAAGGAAGGAAGGAAGGGAGGAAGGAAGGAATGAACAAAGGAAGGAAGGAAAGAAGGAAGGAAGGAGGAAAGGAAGGAAGGAAGGAGGGAAGGAAGGGGGAGGAAGAGTGAAGGAGGGAAAGGGGGAGGAAAGGAAGAAGAAGAAAATAAAAGAAAAATGTTGGTAACAGTAACTATTTGGAATGGTAAGTTGTCAGCCCATTTGTTTTTTTGAATCTAGGTGAAACGGAATGACTATTGCTTATTTCTTTGGAAATGGTATAGTGCATTATTTTTGTATCACATATAGAGTTAAACAGAAAGCACAGGCAGTTCCACGTACCTTGAGTTTTCATGAACCTTTAGATTCCATATACCCTGTGAAGATTTCATCAAGGACACTTAAACTAGAAACAGGCAGAAAGCCTACTTAATAGATATCTGGAGGCCATTTGTGCAGACTGCCCAGGTATAGTCAGTAAGAGGATGACTTCATGGAAATAAGTATGTAAACACACATAATAAGAATATAATGTTTAGTTTAAAGTTGCAGGGGTGTTTGTTGAAATTAATAGGGAAAATGGAGGTCTAGGCATTAAAGAGAATCAAATTTTTGTCCCAGAAAAACCCTGAAGGGTGTAGAAAACATCTCTCAGATTTCTCTTCAAAGACTTTTTCTTTTCCTGGGCAAGTCAGGTCCTGACATCAGCTAAACAAAGGAGGGATTAATATCGGGACATTTAATAACTCTTGGCATTTTAAAAAAATCACATAATTATTTTCAAAGGGGAGTAAGGAAAGAGGTACATTGTCTGTATTGTAAAGGTCAAATTTTCAAAACTTTAAACAATTAGGAATATTCTTTATTGTGTAGATAGATACCTTTTCCTAAATATTTTAAAATATGTAGTTCTCTTTATTTTTCCACCATGGAGGGAGATACAGCTTATGGTTATAGAGATACATTTCTATGAACAATGCTTGTAGTTTTAATTTTAAGAGTACAAGGTGATAAATGGAAACTGACACTCACCTCTAATATCAAGGAGACGATCTGGAGTGATGAGGACTGGGGAAATTGGAGAGTCCATGCTGTAACTGAAATCAGTAGTCAGAAGCTATTTTTACAGTGGCAATTGTATTGTACAGTGTCACCATGATGTATATTATTATAATTTACATATATATGGTATCTGTTGGATTGTATCAATAGGAATTTTCATTTCCTGATATTTATTAAGCATCTTTGAAATTTGCCCCAGAGTGTTACTGATTCAAATAATCACCCTTTCCACCAAATAAAACCCTGGTTTCCTGTTAACAGTGAAGGAATTCTAGGGCTTGGTGGGGTGTTGTGTTCCTTGGTACAGACAGCTGTGGAGGACTTGAGTTCTATGTTGAAACTGGTTTTAACTTGTAATGGTGTGGCTGATGTTACCCGACCAACACCAGATTTCATTTCAGTTAATGAAATAAGTACTTAATGAGAGGAAGAAAGAACTGAGCAGTGTTTTATTTAGAACTTGGAGAACATGGGCAAGTAAACAGTAACAATGTCCTAAATGGGAAAGGTGTTCTGATTTCCCAAAAGTCTTCTTGTAATTATATTTGAGACCTCTAACAATAGTATCTGGCTATTAAGGCAGAATGTATTTGCAGATTTAAATATTTTGCAACTGCACAAAGATATCCATTAGTGTTGGGTTTTCTTTCTAAACAAGACCTGTGACATGTCTCTGACAAAGACAAGCCACTGTCCATGGAGACTTGATGTGTTGGAGGTCAACTGGAGAAGATTAAGGTATAATATCTCCCGTACCTCTAAGTCTCATTCCCATTTAATAAATTAAAACCACTGCATATTATATGTTATTCATGTGTTTATCAACACTCCTTTGAATTTGCATTTTCAACTGGTACTACTTCTAGGGACAGCAGACTAGTGAGCATGGACTTATGGTTAAGAGCCTGACTATGGAGCCGTTACCTGAGTAGGGTCTATGTGGGCATTGTGCACTTAGAAAAAGGTATCCTTTCTGAGCTATGTCACCAGAAAGGCACAGACTTCCAGGCAGGGCTGGTGCTAGATTTCAGCACCACCCATCCCTCTCATCCAGGTACCTCTATGCAATGTGCACATTACTCAGATGGAACACCAATATACCGGTTAAGGCACATTTTCTCTTATGGTATGGTGGAAAGAAGAGAGGTTTTAGAATAAGAAGACTTCACTTTGAGATCAAATTCCACCAGCATGTTTTTTCATAGAGCTGTAAAGTAAGAAAAATTGTATCTGCTCCTCAGGATTTTTTGTGAAGATCAGATTTGTAGTGAGTGCATTGAAGTCCCTGCAAATATTTGTGGTGTGTGTATGTGTGTGTTTTAAACCTATGGTGCCATTGTGTAGGATTTTAGACCAGGTGTTCATTCTATAAGACACGCAACAGCTTGGAAACCATTGACCCTTTTGTGAATCAATCATTTTGGTGGTTCTAGAAACCTTTATTTTTATAGAGACAGGTTTTCACTATGTTGGCCACGCTGGTCTCGAATTCCTGGCCTCAAGTAGTCCTACCACTTCAGCCTACCAAGTAGCTGGGATTATATGTGTGAGCCACCTCACCCAGCCCTTTTTCCTTCTTTAATGGGTAGTCAGGAGACAATTTCTGGATTTGGGCAGTGAGACTCCACATAATAATTAGTGATCCTAATAATATGCAATATTAATCGAGTGTTTACTGAGAGCCTGGCATTGTGCTGAGTGCCTTACACATGCTCTCTCCTTGACCAACACAACAGCCAGTAAGTAGCACTTACCATCATCATTGTGCTGCAGAGGATGGCACTGAGTAAGAAGCTCCTCAGCAATAAGCGCTTGAGCTGGTGGTATGTAAACCCAGTCTTCCTTGAGTCTACCCACTTAAACACTGTGCACCCTACCTGCCTTTCCCCCTTGCATTTCTAGAACCTCAAAAGCAAGTTTGAATGGTCGCATGGTCTGAGTAAGAATGTGGCTGACTGTCTTTGGGTAAAGGACGAGTATCATTTAACTTGAGTCCATTGATGACAAGCAATTACTCTCTGATTCTTCGGAATAGTAGCTCAAAGCATCTTCAAAATGGACAGTAGTAGTTCCAGTAGTAAGAAGGTGTATCTGCAGGATTCTCTGTTTTAGAGTGCAAGTACTCACGCTTCACACTTGTTGCCTGTGGGCCTCAGCTCCATACCATTGTTGTGCATCAGGGGCTTCCATGTGCAAGCAAATTCATGTCCTATTTCTTTTTTGTTGTTTGTTTTTGTTTTTGTTTTTGAGACGGAGTCTTGCTCTGTTGCCCAGGCTGGAGTGCAGTGGTGAGATCTAGGCTCATTGCAACCCAGCTTCCCAGGTTCAAGCAATTCTCCTTGTCTCATCCTTTTGAGTAGCTGGGATTATAGGCACCTGCCACCACACCTGGCTAATTTCTGTATTTTTAGTAGAGACGGGGTTTTGCCATGTTGGCCAGGCTGGTCTCCAACTCCTGGCCTCAGGTGATCCGCCCACCCCGGCCTCCCAAAGTGCTGGGATTATTACAGGCATGAGTCACCGTGCCTGGCCCATGTCCTATTACTTGATGTCTCAGTTAGACGGTGCCATCAGATCCATTATTTGTCAGGGTATCTTTGAAAGTCTTAGACAACATCTGACGTCCCCTGGTACCAAGAATGTGAGGCAGAGGCTTTTTCCTGACCAGGTGCCCTTTGTTCTCAGAGTGGCCAGCTGACACACAGCAGGCTATGGGATAGACATTAATGTCAGAGTGGCCTGATGAGGAAGAGCTACCCATGATGGTCCCATGCAGGCTTACTTATCATATCAAGGATTGAACTCTCAGAAAAAGCTTTTTAGTGCCTGGAATGAGAGTAGGACTCAAGGGTTTAAGCTTTATGAAGTTACACAAAGAGACACATAAAGTGGATGAAGACTTTTTTCTGCCTGATTTTCGGGAGTCTATGTGGGGGAAGGCATAATCCCTGGCTCTTGCTAAAATGGGGAATTTTGGTCCAGCAGAAACCACAACAAAATATCTGGAAAAGTAGGTAGTGATAATACATTCAAAACAGTGCTTTCTCAGTGCTGGGTACCCCCTGGGGAAAAAAAAGACAAAAAACAGTGCTTGCTCAGATTCAATGAAGTAACCACTCATGGGGATTTTTTCTTTTTATTTTTTTGAGACGGAGTCTTGCTCTGTCACCACGCTGGAGTGTAGTGGCGCAATCTCGGCTCATTGCAACCTCCGCCTCCCGGATTCAAGCAATTCTCCTGTGTCAGCCTCCCGAGTAACTGGAACTACAGGCACATGCCACCAGGCCTGGCCAATTTTTTTGTATTTTTAGTAGAGATGGGGTTTCACCATGTTGACCAGAATGGTCTCGATCTCTTGACCTCATGCTCCTCCTGCCTTGGCCTCCCAAAAGGGGATTTTTACAAAGGAATATGGCAAGGGAGAAAACCCTGTCATGTCATTATTTTTTATTCTATTTTGAAAACCAAAAGGAAAGGAAGTGCAGCCTGTTATATGGAACTGAAATTATCATCTCCTTGGTGCCTCCATGGGGCCCTTTCCTGTTGTGATGGATAAGTTGCAGTTCGAGAATGTGTTTGAGTGCAATTTCATTTTCATATCATCAGAATCTTCTGGGATTAGTTAAATCTTGTTGAAACTAGGGGTTTGTTTAAACTATGCATCTCTCATATCTTATGAAAAGTAAATTATCTAGTATACACATTATGTCTGTGTAATTTTACTTTTACGTAGAGCTTCACATTCTGAGATCCAGTGAGATGGTTTCACCCTGTTGTTACGGGAAACTTGAAATGTCAACCTTCAGAGAGGGTAACCAATTAATGGCTGTGGCAAATGAGGACTGCATGGCAGAGAGAAAATCCAAAGAGGGGAAAGAGTAAGAAGTAAGAATAGAAAGATGTTAAAGCATTGCCAAGAGGATCTAGCATGGGCCCCAGAATGGCACTGAGAATTTATTTACTTTCCATGTGTCTCAGTTTTCATCCAGAGAAGTAGATTTCAACCTGGTGCAGTGGCTCATGCCTGTAATCCCAGCACTTTGGGAGGCCGAGTCAGGTGGATCGCTTGAGGCCAGGAGTTTGAGACCAGCCTGGCCAACATGGTGAAACCCCATCTCTACTAAAAATACAAAAATTAGCCAGGTATGGGTGGCTCACATCTGTAGTCCCAGCTACTTGGGAGGCTGAGGCAGGGGGATTGCTTGAACCTGAGAGGCAGAGGTCGCTGTGAGCCGAGATCAAGCCACTGCACTCCAGCCTGGGCGATGGAGCCAGTCTCCTTTTCAAAAAAAAAAAAAGCCGGGCATGGTGGCATGCACCTATAATCCCAGCTTCCTAGCTACCCGGGAGGCTGAGGCACAAGAATCGCTTGAACCTAGGAGGTGAAGGTTTCAGTGAGCCGAGATTGCACCACTGCACTCTAGCCTGGGTGATAGAGTAAGACTGTCTCAAAAAAAAAAAAAAAAAAAAAGTAGATTTCTACTTTTCTAAGATGGCTAACTTAAATTAATTGAAAGCTTTGTTAAAATTGTTACTTTTTTT
This sequence comes from Mandrillus leucophaeus, assembly GCF_000951045.1. Lineage (NCBI taxonomy): Eukaryota > Metazoa > Chordata > Mammalia > Primates > Cercopithecidae > Mandrillus > Mandrillus leucophaeus. Next base: position 152,667 of record NW_012109964.1, on the reverse strand, counting down.
TTGACCATTTAAAGTTAAAAATTTGAAAATATAACCCAGAAACACCTGACTTTGAGAGACAGAATTTTGTTTCTTTTCCCCTTACATTGGATTTTGGCCAGCATTTCTGACTGGTGCAGAATATGGTATCAAAAGAATGCCTGCAGTATGTAGCCAGTGACCTTTATAATGACTGTGTGCACTGCATTTGGTGGAACAGTGTTTACCATCTTACCTTCTTTATTAACTTTAGGCCAGTAGAACCTGCTTGTTTTAGCTTTAGCCATGGCAACAGGCCAAATATCAGAATGACTCCCTATACTACATCTGTAAATACTTTAAAAATAAATGTGTCCTTCCTGCTATAGAAGCTAGAGTTAAAAGTAAAAAAATAAAGTAAAATAAAATAAATGTACATAGGAACTCTACTATATTTTTCTGGTAGACTATGATTCTTAAAGAGAATTTTATCTGGAGAAAGAATTTAATTAGCAAAAGGTGATACTCCTTCTGTGCAATTAGAGAAATTATAGACAGCAAAGAAAGGCCAACTGACTGCTCAGGTGGAGTTTACCAGCCTGTAGTACTTTGATGGGTGCTTTGCCATTCCCTTTTTTTTTTCTTTTTTTAACTTCCTGGCTAATTCATCACTCATTCATTCATTCATTTATTCACTTGTTCACTCATGGAACAGATATTAGGTGCTTATCACAAGTAGGCACCCAGGATGCAGAAATATATGACAAATTTCCTTGCTTAAGAGACTGTATTCAGCAGGAATCTGCCGACTAGCACTTTCTGAATCAGAAGAATAGATTTTTAATATGGAAATTAGTTTCTTGGTTTTTGATAAGACTTAATGAGAGGCTTTGAAATGCACACTGTAATATATGTGCCCTTTATGGAAAATAGTTATTTGTGCTAAATGGGGATTATAGCATCACAAAATATCCACCCTTCCATCCTAGGCCATAGGTGGTTTGGGACTCTGCCCCAGGCTGGGCTTTGAGAGCTTGAATGTGGGCACCAGAATGGGGCCTGGCCTGCCCCCACTGCTGTGGGCAGTGATGCAAAGAGAGAATCAAAGGAGAGAGTAGATGCAGGAGCCAGGAGAGAGCCAGGTAGTCAGGAGTCTGACCCCTCAGAGGCTTGAGAATCAGATCCATGGCAGAGTCTTCCACTGGGGCAGTGAATAGGGGCAATCATTGCCTTTCAAACAAATTACAGATAATTAGATGATAACTCATTACGGCTGTGTTTTGCACACTAGGCTCTGTGAACTGCTGGGAATCTGTATACCACTCAGAGTCTAAGTTCTCTCTGTAATTTTTGCATTTGATATTTTCATTTTTGTTATGATATTAAGAATGCTAACAAGATAACCTTGATACAAGTTTATTTGGGGTTATCGGAATGACCACCCTTATGACTCACCACTGACACTCAACTTTAGTGTTTGAGTTGGCACTTGGATTTATGACTTGGTTGACCGCATATCAGTTGTTATGAGATATTGAGTAAATGACCGAGGCAGCTTGACTATGTAACAGATGCATTTGGGCAAAAGAAGGGCAAATGATTTCGCAGCACACTAAGCAAAGAATAGAGAAAAGTTGTGGTAGAGTAACTGCTTTGCATTACAAAAGATAATGTAGTATGCTGAATTCAGGAGAACTTGGGCCATGTTACTCTGTACAGCATTTCTGATCAAATCATGATTTAGTTTTAACAAAACAGTCTCATCTTGCACTTAAGTAAATGTGGTTATTTCAGACTTTCATTAGTTTTATAGTTTTACCGCATTTACTTTGTAAATATAGTTTGGTTTTATAATTATATTATAAATGAGCTTTGAACATAAGAAGTTTATGCTTGGTTTTATGTTTGTGTGTATTTAAGTAACACCATTTTAAGACAAGGTAGTACTGGGGGTAGGGGTGTTGTGAGAATGTCTCTACCTTCAAGCCCCATAATTCACATTTAAGAAAAGATGTAACAGGAGAAAAGTTTGTGCATGTTGACCCTGAGCAGCTCTCCCTCAAGCATCCCCTAATTCTTGAGGTTAATAATTTATTAGTGTTCTGAGCAAAGAATATATTTGACACAGGCACAAATATACTTTTTAAAATTTTTTTAATTTTTTTTTTTTTCTGAGACGGAGTCTTACTTTGTCACCCAGGCTGGAGTGCAGTGATGCAGTGATGCAGTCTTGGCTTACTGCAGCCTCCATCTCCAGGGTTTGATGGATTCTCCTGCCTCAGCTTCCTGAGTAGCTGGGCTTACAGGCATGCACCACCACGCCCAGCTAATTTTTGTATTTTTAGTAGAGATGGGGTTTCGCCATATTGGCCAGGCTGGTCTTGAACTCCTGACCTCAAGTGATCAGGAGTTTGAGGTGATCAGGACCTCAAGTGATCAAGAGACCTGCCTTGACTTCCCAAAGTGCTGGATTATAGGCATGAGCCACTGTGCCCAGCCAATTTTTTAAAGTTTTGAGTAATAATATATTTATATGGTTCGAAAATACAAAGATATTAAACAGCATACAGTGGAAAATTTCTCAGACCTATTACTCAACTACCCCATTGTCACCCATTCTAGGTTGCCACTGTATTTATTTTTTCATGTTCCCAGATTCTTTCTGCATGTACAAGCAAATTACAATATGTAATTTTATCCCACACTTCCCTGAAACCTTTGTACAAAAAGGTTTTTCCATACCGTGCTTTTTTCAGTGAACAATTGCCGTGCCTGACCCCTATTAACTCCAGGAGGGACAGCACCAGGCTTGAGAGGCCAAAGAAAAGATCTGCATCCAGCAAACGAGATATGGGGCTTTACTAGAGGAAACTTATTTCCAGAGTGGTCCAGTGTCAGTGGGCTGGACAGGAGAACTGCCACCAGTTGTAAAAAGCATGCACTTGATACCGCATTTTAACTTAGCAGTCTCCCCATAACAACCTCCACCCGGCAACCTTCATTTAAACCAAAACAAAGGGCCCCCATCCACTGAGCAGCTCTTGTTCCACTGGACCTGACAGGGGTTCAGATGTTCCTCATAGATAAGGAATGAATCTCCAGGTTCCTCTTGGATTCCTTAGCTTGGAACTCTGAACACACAATCAGGTGCATAGGCTATACAGGGTCATTCTCAGGGTATGCTTAAGTTATTGCTGTCAGGTTGATCTACCGTACAATGGTATATCTTTCTGTATCAAAACATAGCATGTCATCATTCTTTTGCTTTTTATTGTTTATGGTTGCATATTCCATTATATGGCAATGCCATCATTTTATTTACTCCCCTGTTAAGGGACATTTATTCTATTTTCAGGCATATACTATAAAACTGATGGAATAAATAGCCTTGTACATACGTTATTGGGCTAAATGTGAAATATATTTGTGGAATAAATTTCAACAAGTGAAATTCTAGGGCCACTGGATATATGCATTTTCAGTTTTGATAGGTATTGCCAAATTGCCCTCCCTAGGGGTTTTACCAAGTTACATGCTCACAAACCATGTGTGAGGAATGTCTGTTTTCCCAGTCTTGCAAAACAGAATGTGTTATCATATTATGGATTTTTGCCATTCTGACAAGTGAAAATGATATTTCAGTGTACTTCTAATTTGCATTTTCTTTTAAGTGATGTTGAACATTTTTTCATGTTTACGAGCCATTTATAGATTTTTTCTATAAATTGTACTTGCTCTTTGCCCACTTTGTTTTTGGTGGTTGCTCCTTTTCTTATTGACCAATTTAGGAACTTTGTATATTAGGTACATGAGCCTTTTGTGTGTGATCTGAGTGGCAAGTCTTTTTTTTTTTTTTTTTTTTTCCAATTTTTCTTAATTTAATGGTGTTTTCAACATGTAGAAGTTTGAATTTTTGTGTAGAAGAATATATTAGGTTTTTCATGGCTTTGGGATTGTGAGTCACAGTTAGAAAGCCTTCACCACTCTAAAATTCAAAGATAATTTTGAAGAAAACTTTCAAAAATTTGTACGTATCGGTGTTGGTTAGGTTGCCATTGAGAAAATGGCCACTGTGTGCCTGGGCCACATCACAGCTATGTGAGGCTGGAAATTTATGGCTCATTCTATATCATTCTTGTCTGTAGCATAGCTTCAGGAGCTGGTGCTGGGCAAAGCTATTTCCAGTTGCCTATTGAACTATTAACAGACCAGCTCCATCCTTAGCTTGTATCCCATTTCTTTTTCTTGGTACTTTTGAGTGGATGGTAAGAAAGAAGAGGTAGAGTAGAAATGACCAGCTGGTCCGGGACACTGTGCCATGGCCTTGCATTAATCAGGCCTCTTTGGTTCCATTCACAAATATGCCATCATTTGTTATTTTTGTGACTTTTAGTATCTCAAATGTATTCAGAAAGCAATGCCACCTCAATAGTTGAGCTTTGATCTTTTAACTGGACATTTTTGGCTGGTTCACACCTGTAATCCCAATGCTTTGGAAGGCTGAGGTGGGAGGATAACTTGAAGCAAGGAGTTTGAGACCAGCGTAGGCAAAATAGCCAGACCTTGTCTCTATAATATAAAAATAAATTAGCTAGGCGTGGTGGCTCACACCCGTAGTCCTAGCTACTCAGGAGGCTAGGTGGAGTGTTTGAACCCAGGAGTTTGAGCTATGATCACACCATACACTCCAACCTGGGCAACAGAGCAGGACCTTGTTTCTAAAAATAAAATTGATAAATAAATACAAATTAAAAATAAATACACGGCAGTTTGTGGGGCTTATATGTTAAAATTTTTCTCATTTCGGTAATTCTAAGAGCCTGTCCCAATTTGAAGGAATCTATGTTAAAGACTGGGAAGTAGGTTGGGCATGGTGGCTCACGTCTGGAATTTCAACACTTCGGGAGGCTGAGGCAGGTGGATCACTTGAGGTCAGAAGTTTGAGACCAGCCTGATCACTATGGTGAAACCCTGTCTCTACTAAAAATACAAAAATTAGCCGTGCATGGTGGCGCACATCTGTAGTCCCAGCTACTTGGGAGGCTGAGACAGGAGAATCGCTTGAACCCAGGGGGCAGAGGTTTCAGTGAGCCCAGATCACGCCGTTGTACTCCAGCCTGGGTGACAGAGTGAGACCATGTCTCAAGAACAAAAAAAAAAATTCTGGGAATCAAGACCTGAAGCCAGATCTGTGGCTGACACTTTCTCATATTAAACCCTTCAAGGACACTGGTAGTTTGGTAATGCAAGTTGAAGCCATAATAATCATAAGTTGTGGAACACGGACATCCTTTGTATTCATGCAGGCTACCCAGGGTCCTGAGAAGAGAAGCTGAGAGTACATAGCATGTAACAGTAATTACTAAACATTATTAGAGTTTGTAATTCAAGAGGCCATAATCACTGAGACACAGTAAGGCCTTTCTTACTTGGAAGAACTCTAATGAGTGGGTACTATGATTTCCATTATACAATGTAATTTGATAGCCTAAGAAAAGATTAAACGTTTACTCTCTCACAAAGAGGTTGAATCAAATAAAGAGTAGGGAAGGGACAGAAAAGAAAAAGAGGGATTGAGAGATGAGAGAGAACCCCAAAGAGTAATAAGCTATAACTCAATGGGGAGGAGAACTCCTGGTGTAATCCATGTTCTGAGAAGGAAAGGACAGGCCAGAATCAGAGGTATGTCCAGGAGGGAGTGAGAGTGACATTTCAGACAAAGTAGTGATGAGAGTCTTTTCCAAGTAAAATTTAAAAAAGAAATAACACCAACCTGGAGCAGAAAATACTGTTTTAGTTGTTTTTTTTTTTTTTTTGAGACGGAGTCTTGCTCTGTCACCCAGGCTGGAGTGCAGTGGCCAGATCTCAGCTCACTGCAAGCTCCGCCTCCCGGGTTCACGCCATTCTCCTGCCTCAGCCTCCAGAGTAGCTGGGACTACAGGCACCCGCCACCTCGCCCGGCTAGTTTTTTGTATTTTTTAGTAGAGACGGGGTTTCACCGTGTTAGCCAAGATGGTCTCGATCTCCTGACCTCGTGATCCACCCGTCTCGGCCTCCCAAAGTGCTGGGATTACAGGCTTGAGCCACTGCACCCAGCCTGTTTTAGTTGTTTTAATAATAATCGAAGAGTAAAAAGATAGTTTACAAGGGTATCACTTTTAATAATTATCATTAGGTCAGAATTTTAGTGTTCTCTTTCATTATGTGATTTGCCAGCCTTGCTACTCCCTACTCATCCCAAGGTTCCTTAAGATTTAACATGACATTACCAAGACTCAGCCCAGTGCCAGACACATGGTAAGTCAGTTAGCAAATGTTTCCCAGATGAATAAATGATTGAATGATAAATGAATTTGCTGTTGGAGTATATTTAGACCTCTGACCCAAGTTTAGGCTGAATAAAAATATCTGTGGTGTTGGCTTTAAGACATTGATTTACCTATTTGTAGTACCAGATGGAAAGGTTAAGGGGAAGGATTTCAACAACCACACTTGGATGCAGTTTACATTGCCGCTTCTCTTTATTTCTGAGCTTCCTCCCCGCCTTTCATTTATGGAAAATGAATGAGTGAAATTTAAAAGTAATCAGTGGAATTTCTCAGGCATATTCCTTCCCTTGTTTTCATGCCATTTGAGGCTATTATGGTTGAAGCTTGGTCTGAGTAAACATTTTCTTACCCTCCACAGGCTCCCTGCTACTATGAATTGCACTTCAGTTACTACTTCTATTGATTAAAAAACAGACTCCTATAGGAGTCACAGGACAGGGGTGTAAAAATCCTGGTCTGGTGATGGGACAGGCCAGATGTGGGAGAATGGGCTAGGTATGTAAATTCACTGAGGCTAGGCATGGAATCTGGTAAGGGCTCAGCAGAAGGCAGTTGGTTGAGGTCTAGGCCGAGATGAGCAGATGTGAGCAGACAGAAGGACTACGTGCTCAGGAGATACGGGGTGTTGGGCAAGTTATCAAGATGGGCGTTCAGTCGCAGGAGAACAATTCTAGACACTGGGTCAAAATGATCCTGTTATTAATAAAACCAGCAGGAAGATGGGGGTTTGGAATCTATTAACATTCCAGAAGTAACACAAGTGGGGATTAAGGAGAATACTGAAATTGTTATAGATTATCAGCTAAAAATAATGAAAATGGGAAGGATGTTATGGAATCTGAAGTAGGTAGTGATTGAAATAAGGTTGAATTTTCTGGAAGCTAGAGAAAGTCCAATTATTTCTCTTTGTATTTGTGCGACTTCCCTCTGAGCATCCTGAACTCCCTCAAACTTATCCTAGAAGCTGATGCGTCAACACTGCCACAGGTTCTGGGGTCCTGCCGCCCTGGCCCAATGACTGAAGCTGCCACTTAGCTGCCACCCGGTAACTGCATGCCCCAGTGTCCTCATCCATCAAATAAGGATAATAATTGCATGTATGTTTTAGGATTGTGAGGATTAAATTAGAAAATGCATATAAAATGGTTAGGAGCGTACCTGGCATAAGGTCACCACTGTTAGCTATTACTGGTGATATTTAGTTGTTGTTTCAAGGGTTAATTGAAATAGTGTATGCATAGCCTATCTAGTACATTTTAGTTTCGCTTCTGCCTTTTTGTAACAAAGCCAACAAGAATATAAACAAGATTTACAATGCAAATGGGGACCATGTTCCCCAGACCCTGCTGCACCCTCAGAGAGGGGCCCCCAGGATCTCCAGTCTTCCCCACCCTTCTAACTCTACTTATCTGCTGGCAGTCAGGTGCAGCACAAGTCTGGGAACCTCCTTCAAAGCCTGGCTGAGCTGAGTGAGGGCTGTGACCTCGGAGAAAGAGCACTTTCCAGGAGCCAAGAAAGAAAGGAGCTGCATTTGCCGATTGGGCCACAGTGGCTCCCGTCTGGGCGCACACACAAAGAGCTGGTCTGTGGTCTCACCTACAAGGGCCATGTTATTCCCTTCCAGAGAACAAACAGAAAATATTAAACCTGCTGAGGTTGGAACTTGTCACCGAGGTTAGAAGCTTATGGGTCACCTTAGAAACCAGCTCTTCAAAGGTTACTCCTCCAGGAAGAGGGTAGATTAAGGAGCCTTTCCCCTAACAGAAATAATAACAGCAGAGAACTTGCCCCCTTCTCTGGGGTGGCCAATATCACCACCCAGGTAATATGCTGCTATCCTCACTCCTCTTGACGGGCCACAGCCCACATTTCCTGTGTGTGGGAAGCAGCAAAGTGGATTGACTTGGACAGTAGAGCAAATCATAGCTTTGCTCACTTAATGTCTCAGCTTCCATTTCCTCATCTGTGAAATGGAGATAATAATTAGCTGAGTTTTTGTGCAGATTAAAGAGATAATTCTGTATTAGGAAACCTCCTAGCCTTAAAGAAGGGGCTTAATCAATCTCCTCTTCCTCATAAGAAGTTTCCTAGCTGGTCGTCTGCTCCTGTTGTCTCTTTCCTAACTACCACACACTGTTGTTAGAGTGGTTTTTATACAACAACACATGTGAGTCCTGAGCCCAGAAACTTTTTGTTTTATTGACAAAGTTTAAGCAGTTTAGCATGGGGCTGCCCGCCACAATCTGATGTCTACCCCAAGCCTTTGAAGCACTCCCTTGCTATTGAGCTGATGGACTTACTGCTCCCCACACATTCCCATGTGCCTTTCCACCTTGGGGGCTGCCTTGCCACATTTCAGCAACCGCAATCAGTGCTGTTTATTAAACACCTACCAAGTGCCAGGCGCTGTGCAAAATTGGTTCATGTGCAGTATCTCCTTTAATCCTCATTACAACCTCTCAGGAAGATACTATTATCTTCACTAAATGGGTGAAGAAATTGTGGTTTTTATCAATTATATAGCTTGCCCCAAGGTCATGACCCTAGGAAGCAGTGGAACTGGGATTCCACCCAGGTTCTTAAATACAAAGCCTGTGGTTTTGAAAAGCTACCTTCTACCAAACCCAGCTCCAGGAGGCAGTTCAAAACAGTCTCCTGCATGAGTACGCCAGCCTTGGGTAAGTACCGTGTAACATCTTCTCTATCACCCTTGAGCTATGTACCCTTGAACTGACTGAGCAAATGACTACTTTAATGATTGCTATTTGTATGTGCTGCTTCTTTCTTTGCAGCCAGATCCTATTCTCAGAGACATCAGTGATAGATTATCTTTCCAGTGCCCAGCAAAGCATCCTCTCCACAGGTGCTCAGTGTCTATTTCATGATGCTAAGAATGAAATCACATGCCTCCGGGACTAAGGCCATATTTTTCCTTCACCTCTTCTAGACACTAAAAATCATGGTGACTACTTCCTGGGATTCGGAACATAACTTTAGCAAGCACTTCCATCCAGTGACCAGCTTCCTTCTCTGTAGAAAAAGAAGATGCAAGTTTATGTCTTGAAGCTCCTTCCCTGCTCCAGAATTAAGCATTAAAGAAAAATCCTAGTTAGATTACGTGACCGAAAGACTCTACAGTTTTTGAAGCACTCCCATACACAGTATGTCATCTGTTTCTCAACAACCCTGGGAGACTGGCAGGGAAGATGAAATATCCCTGATATAGTGGCAGGAAACTGTGACTCAGAGAAGCTAAGTGACTTGTCTGAAGCCACACAGCTTGTGAGTGGGGAAATGAAGACTTGAATCCAATTTCTTTTCTTTTTTTGAGATGGAGTATTGCTCTGTCACCCAGGCTGGAGTGCTGTGGCATGATCTCAGCTTGTTGTCACCTCTGCCTCCTGGGTTCAAGTGATTCTCCTGCCTCAGCCTCCAAGCAGCTGGAATTACAGTCACCCACCACCACACCTAGCTAATTTTTGTATTTTTAGTACAGACTAAAAATACAAATTTTTTTGTATTTTTACAAAAATAAAAACAGCCTCGCCATGTTGGCCAGGCTAGTCTTGAACTCCTGACCTTAAGAGAGCTCCATCCACCTTGGCCTCCCAAAGTGCTGGGATTACAGGTGTGAGCCACCACGCCCAGACTGAATCCATTTTCTCTGATTACTTTACACAACACTAGGTAGGAATGTCAGGGACATTCTTATTGCTGTCATAGAAATAGGCCAGAACAAACATCTAAATGTTTTTCCTTAGACTGCGGGGTGCTCTTTCGGATTTAAGTTCAGTGAACTTAGTTTTTCTGGGGGTTTCCCTAGTGATCTTCTGGAAATTATTTGAAAATAACCTTGTTGGTAATTTCCTAATCATGTGGCTTGTTCATTGTAAAGTGTTCAGTCATTGTTGTTGCTTATTCATTGGACCGTCTGGGAAGAGCTAAGGAGGTATGAGGCCCTGAATTTATGTGGGGTAATTATTACGTGGAGGATTATATAGGGTAGCTCTGACTCTGTTTTCCTCAGGGTTCTTTCAGAGGAGAGAGGAACGAAGACCAGAGATGCTCACACTTTTGCAAAGAGGGGATTGTTCTGTCTAAATAAAAATGTTCCAAGAATTAGCATAAAGATCAGGCGAATGTCCTGTGAGTCACCTCCCAATGTGCATAACTGAATGTACTTTTTTTTTCCTTAAAAAAGGAACAGAAAAAAACTAGGCATATCACATTTAAATAAAATAAAGCACATTTCAGTTAACTTTTTAAAAGCAAATTATGGGGAAACTATATACTATTAACTCAATTGAATCCCATCAGTATGCATTGAAATTAAATGTCTAGAAATATTGTAGTGTAAAGCAGTATTATCTAAAAGGCTTTTAATGCTTTATTTATTCTAATACAGAGCTTTCTACCTATTTTCATGTCATAGAATACTTAGAAAATGATAGTGTTTGCGGGGCACAAAAGGTACCCCAAGAGCCAATACAATAGGTATATTGCTAGCTTGTCATCATTTTCTGGGGTACCACTGGGAAGTTGTGGCCTGTAGACTTAGAGAAATAAGCTGGGGGGCTCCTGGGCATACCATGGCTTTCCAGTCTGTCTTTCATGACTGCACTGTGTTGTACCCAGTTGGGAACCTTGAGAACATGAAATGCATGCTTCTCCCAATGACATAATCTTCACGCTGCAACTAAGCTGTAGAAAGAATCTGTTTCCCTGATCTGTGTCCTAGATTTCACAGAGCACCCGGGCTTCGACCAGCAAAGGAAAAGTTTTGAAGCTAGCAAGTTCTGAGATGAGATGCCTAGTGCTGCCCTTGCTCATTTTCAGCTGAAAATGAAGGTTTATTGTACCCAGTATATGGTTATAGCTAACATGCTGTAGAGAAATTAATTTGATAGTCATAAATGAAATATTGTTCCAACAGGAAAGCTGAGTCATGTCTAAAAGGATTATGGATGGTGAATTAGCCATCAACAAAGAATCATTGCCATTATTGAATCATTTATGTCATAGCTATTGAACAGGAAGCCCTGCACAGTTTGAAGAAGCAGCTTAAATATGGTTGTTTTTATAACTGGAAATTTTAAACAACAACAACTTGGGCTTTTCCCCTCTCCCTCTCTCTTTCCTGACCCCCTTCCCAACCCCGACTACAAAACAACACAGGAAAGTTGGGCAAAAGCTCCTGTCTGCATCTCCTGGTTCAGGGAATATATGTTGGTTCTCTACATAAGTCATAATAAGGATTATGACTTATTTAGGGTGATGTAACAGAATGTGAGAAAGAAAGGGAAACCTTTGTTTATTCAAAGAGGATATTCTTTGAGAAACACTGGCATAAAATAAATTCTTGCAGGTGACTGTCTTTTTAAAAAGTTTAAAAATATTTATTTTGATATAACCCAAGTCTTTCATTGCATTATTGTTTTATTAAATGCAAAGATAGATTGAGACCAAACCTGGAGGTGTTTTTTTTTTTTTTTGGTGGTGGTGGTGGTGTTTGGTTTTTATTTTTAGAACCCCCATTACTCTAAACTCAGTTTAAATAAGCATGTTTTAAATCAGCATAGTGGATTGTAGAGGGTGTGGGTGTGTGTGTGATTTTTGCTTTAAGGAACTAGATGTAGACAATATAATTAAGAGTGAAAGAAACGTAAGTTCTTCATTACTTTAAATTTCCCCATTAATCAATAATATAAAATAATTTCTCCCACCTTGTGTTTTTGCTCATCAGTTTCTAACTGAGGATGTAAGGAGTAAGTGATATCGTTAGTATCATACCCCTCTGTTGTGACAAGTTTATAGCATGAAAAGTGAATGGTTTCCTGGAAATGACTTTGTAATTGCTTTGCAAAGAAGGGCACCCCCTACTCTAGTACACTACATTTTTTTTTTTTTTGAGTGCCAATGATGATTTCTTCTCATTCATTATTGATATATTTTTTTTTCTTTCTTGAGACAGGGTCTTGCTTTGTCACCCAGGCTGGAATACAGGGACACGATCATGGCTCTCTGCAACTTCCATCCCAGGTTCGAGGGATTCTCTCACCTCAGCCTCCCAAGTAGCTGGGACTATAGGCAAGCTCCACTACACCCAGCTGATTTTTTAAAAACTTTTGTAGACACGGGAGTCTCACTGTGTTGCCCTTGCTGTTCTCCAACTCCTGGGCTGAAGCAATCCTCCATCCTTAGCTTCCCTGAGTGTTGGGATTATGGGCATGACCCACTGTGTCCAACCTGTTAATCAATGTTTTTCAAAACAGGTTGCAAGGCTATCTTCAGGCCATGACTAAACTAATTCTTAGGAAATTTCAGTTGGGCCTAATGTATTCTGTAAGGGACTTATCTGCATTTACAGGTTATTTACATTTATTGAAAACACATCGTGTTACAATAGACATCTTGATAAAAGAGGGGTGTTACTGGTTACCGTACCTATGGTTTTCACAGTCAAATCATCTGTGGTGAGCGTCTTCGTTTTGTTTCTCTCCCTTGTTGGTGCCACAGTGTTTTCTTTATTTTCAGGTCCTCCAAGCTCAATTTTCTCTTTAAGACTTTATCTAGACTTTAGCTGAAGATTGCTGTCACATTATCCATCACAACATGAAATTTCTCTGTGAAGTCCCTCAGTCTTACCCAGGTGAATGAAGGCTAAGATAGAAGTGGAATGCAGGTGGAGTTGCGTGCCCTCAAAGTGATGAAGTTCCACGAAACTCCCAGGAATCAAGCCAGGCTGCTACTGTATCTCTCCCTTGCAAATAGCGTGATTGTTTTAATTACAGTCTGTAGCCACTATTTTTATCTGTGTTAGAATATTTGGATGCAAGACTGGAAAACATTATTGCTATTAATGCCTGTGCACCTTCTTATATAACTTGCTATAGTGTAGAAGGGAACATTTACTCAAAGAATCTATCCAGATGGAGCCAAAGGAGTTAGTTAGGGTTTTAGTTGAGCACTTTGGGTTATAGGGAACAGGACTCATTCAAGGTACTGTGAATTCAACTTGCTGGGCTTTGTAACCAGATTGCATGCAAACTGCAGCCGGTCTGAAAGACCAGAAGCAATATAACTGGAGGGTATAAACTGAGAATTCTAAGCCCCCCATCTGACTGATTGGACCCCTCCTGCCAGCCAAGGGGATTCCAAAGTAAACCTGAAAAACTAGTTAAGGCCATGATGAGAAAGTGGGGTTGGACATGCCTCAATATACTCTCCTTCCTTTGGAATTCAGGCACAACTGACCACTATTAATATTAAAACAGAGATCTTAAGACTGACAAAACAGAGTTTTTGTTTGTTTGTTTGTTTGTTTGTTTTGAGACAGGGTCTCATTCTGTCACCCAGGTTGGAGTGCAGTGGTGGGGCTACTGTTGACTGCAGCCTTGATCTCTCCTGGGCTCAAAAAATCCTCCCACCTTAGCCTCCCTAGTAGCTAGGGCTGTAGGTGCACAACGCCACACCCGACTAATTTTTAAATTTTTTTGAAGAGACAGGATCTCACTATGTTGCCCGAGCTGGTCTCCTGGGCTCAAACGATCTTCCTGCTTCAGCCTCCCAAAATGCTGGGATTACAGGCATGAGCCACTATGCCTGCTCCAAAACAGACTCTTTTTAGCAGTAAGATGCCAAATTCCAACTTGACTCTAGTATAGCATCACATGACAGACAGCAGACTCTGAAAAAATTATTTTACCCCAAAATTTATTTCTTTAGCATGTTTTAAAATGGTCCTGGAAAGCTATCTCTTATGGGGGAAATGTACATTTTGTAGAAAGTCTCCCCTTTCCAGGTCTTTTTCTGATCCTGAAGAGATTAGCTGAGAGCCTAGCACCTTGTGAAGGTCGGAAGAGAAAACATTTGCCATCTGTTGCCTCTCAGAGTGGCCACCTATGAGACATCATCTAAATAATAATAATTTTGGTCTCCATAACCCCTTATCTTAACCCAACCACTTCTTTCTAATGATTAAAAGTCTTTAGATCATAACTTTCAATCAGTTGCCATTAAGAAAATCCTTGAATCCACCCAGGACCCAGAAGTCCCCACTTTGAGTGGTTCCTCCTGTCCAGACCAAATTGATATACACTTTACGTGTGTTGATTGATGTCTTATGTACCCGTAAAACATATAAAACCAAGCTGTAACCCAGCCACCATGGGCGTATGTCCTCAGGACCTCTTGAGATTGCCTCAGGCCTTGAACACTCATATTTGGCTCAGAATAAACCTCTTTAAATGTTTTACAGAGCTTGACTCTTTTTTGCCAACAAGGGAAGTGGCTCATCTTTTCATCCTAGGCCACGTTTTAGCCTTGTGTGTTTGCACTAATCAAAGGCCCTGGTGAAAGGCTGCACAAGGCAGCTTTATTCTGTGTCATGTTGCATTTGTCTCTTCAGCCCCCCAGGCATTATGCCAAGGGTTACCAATTCTGATTTTTGCCAGTGACCTTTACAGAAAGCAGTAGGAGCTGATTGGTTATGTGACTTCATCATTTATAAACTATTAGAGTAGGATCTTTAATGTTTCATTGTTCTTATAGTATTAAAAACTGCAATTACTTTTTTTCTTTAAACGGAGTCTTGCTCTGTCGCCCAGGCCGCAGTGCAGTGGTGCAAATCTCGGCTCACTGCAAGCTCCGCCTCCCGGGTTTACGCCATTCTCCTGCCTCAGCCTCCCGAGTAGCTGGGACTACAGACACCCGCCACCTCGCCCGGCTAGTTTTTCTGTATTTTTTAGTAGAGACGGGGTTTCACCGTGTTAGCCAGGATGGTCTCGATCTCCTGACCTCGTGATCCGCCCGTCTCGGCCTCCCAAAGTGCTGGGATTAAAGGCATGAGCCACCGCGCCCGGCTGCAATTACTTTTATACCAACCTAGTGGTTCATTATTTGATTATAATACATGTGCATTGTAAAAATTATAAAGTACAATGTTTTATCGTGTATAGTTCTAATAGTATAAAAATTACTTCAAAAAATATAGTTCTTTTTTTAAAAAAAAATCCTTTTTCAGAGACAGGGTCTCACTGGGTCTCCTAGGCTGAAGTGCAGGGTGTGGTCTTAACTCACTGCAGTCTCTACCTTCTGGGCTCAAGTGATCCTCCTGCCTCAGTCTCCCAAGTAGCTGGAACTACAGGCATGCACCACTATGCCTTGCTTAATTTTTAATATTTTTTTTGTAGAGATAAGGTATTAATTATTGCCCAGGCTGTCTCAGAATCCTGGGCTCAAGCGGTCTTCCCACCTTGGCTTCCCAAAGTACTGGGATTACAGTCCACTGTTCCTGGCCTAAAAATATAGTTCAAATAATAAAAAAAGGTTTCTGATTTCTGCCATATCATTCTCATTCCCAAGAGGTAACCATTATTAAATTTAATATGCATCTTTCCTGGCATTTCCTTTGTTAATATAAGCACAGATAGCATTTTTCTTTGTCTTGCTTATATATAGCTGAAGGCAGCGCCATGGGTACTTACAGATTTAATGAATACTCAGTGGAAGGCCCATGAGGCGACTCACACCTGTAATCCCAGTGCTTTGGGAGGCCAAAGTGGGAGGATCCCTTGAACCCAGGAGTTGTAGACCAGCCTGGGCAACATAACAAGACCCCTATTTCTATAAAAAAAGCTTTAAAATTAACCTCAAGACTCAGACCTTAGTTGTAGATTAAAAGAAGTTAATCACTATGTCTTTAGATGAATGCACACTTACATGTAATCATATAGTTGAGAAGGTATATAAGCTCTGGAAAACTTTGTAATTTTGAGTTGGCCTGGTGATAATTTCCAGGCCTTCTGCCTGTAACCGGTTGCAGAAATAAAAACTCTCTTCTTCCCCAGTTCATCTGCATCTTGTTATTAGGGCATGAGAAATAGCAGCCCGACCCTCAGTTTGGTCCAGAAACCATCATGCCACTGCCTTCCAGCATGGGCAACAGAGCAAGACCCCATGTATCTGTCTGTCTGTCTATCTATCTATCTACCTATATATATATATGTGTGTGTGTGTGTGTGTGTGTATATATATATATGTATTTTTTTTTTTTTGAGACGGAGTCTCACTCTGTTGCCCAGGCTGGAGTGTAATGGTGCAATCTCGGCTCACTGCAACCTCCACCTCCCGGGTTCAAGTGATTCTCCTGGCTTAGCCTCCTGACAGCTGGGACAACAGGCGCCCACCACTACGACCAGCTAATTTTTTGTATTTTTAGTAGAGATGGGGTTTCACCATGTTGTCTAGGCTGGTCTCAAACTCCTGACCTTGTGATTCACCTGCCTCAGCCTCCCAAAGTGCTGAGATTACAGGCGTGAGCCACCGCGCGCAGCATGTGTGTATATATATATATTTTAAAGAGCATACTCAGAGAGAGAATACTTGGTGATAAAAATGATGAAATCAATTGGATTCATTTTTGCACTGTAAACTTCCTGACTTGAGATAAACTAGTTATTAAACATCAAGTGCCTGCAACTGGAGTAAGGAATGTGGTTCAGTGTGTATGAATATGTACCAATTTGTAGCATTGATGAACTCTGTATACCAGAGGGAAAAAATGAACTTCAAAAAAAATTTCTAAAATGTAAAAATCAGGTCCCTCTCCAAGGAAGTGTGTTTTTGAGGGAGCTTCTCATTTAGATATTGACTCTTAACTAGCATGTTGCAACCTAGCAACAAGATTTCTAACCTGTAGTTATCTGTTGTGAAGTAGCAGCTTTAGTATAACCATGGTAACTGTTTACATGATGGCATGAGCTCTCTTTGAGTAAAAAATGCCCAAAATAAAAGGTTGGAGGTAATTATATATTTTTTGTTTTCTCATCATAAATGTATTGAATGCACATTTGAGAAATTTTTGAAAACACGGAAGACCATAAAATAGCAGAATTGTCATCTCACCTACTAATGTTAATATTTGTAGTTAGTTTTGTATTCTTTAAAATTCATACATGTATTATAATTTGTAATATAGGTTATATTATACTTTTTTGGACAAATTGGGATCATACAGAACAGTAATTAGTTTTGTGCTATTTTTCATATACTAGGTGCATTTCACCATGTCATTAAATAATTATTTGAGGATATGATTTTAAATGCCTAAATATTATATCAATGTACTATAATTTATTTAGACATTCTAAGTCATTACCTAAATGTAATTTTTAATTCGGAGTTATTTCTATTTCATATTATTTCATTGTCAAGTTGTTCTTTAGCTTATAGATGCTCTCAGTTATTTGCAGATGTACTATGTGAGAGGATACATGAATTAGAAGAAGGGTTAACTCAGGACAGTGAATGACATCTGCAAATGTGGCCTTCCTGAGAGAAGGATCTGAGGGGCGTTGCCCCCAGGTATCCAGGAGGGGATTGATATAGCTAATCTCTTAGAAACAGAGGTGGGCTTCATAGCAATGAATTCTTCCTACTAGCACCAAAAAGGCCGCTCCTCCCTACCTCTCAAGGTTGACCTTGGTCAACCTTGACCTTTGAGTTTCAGGTTTTTCAAACCTGCCTCTACAGCCAAGATTAGAATCAGTATAACTTCCTGTTGCACACGGAAGCAGCTGTAAATCTAAGAAAATAGCATCCACTTTCCTATTACAGGGCGTGAGGGGAAATTAAATTAAGCCCCCACCTGTTGAGGGGCTTCTTTGAGGAATTAGATCACACAAGGCTTGGGGTGATTTTTTAATAAGTTCAGTCCCATTGTCCTCATTGGTCTGTATCAGAGCAGAGTTGAGTCCTGCACAAAAGTCTGAAAGCAGCAAGCTTGTTTGTGGGGAGAGAACGAGCCAACACACTGCTAGGGTGAAGGCCAGCTTCCTAGGTATGCTTGTACACAGGAACCTACACTTAGAAAAGCGCTGGGCTTGGCTTAATATTCTACTGCTGCTGCCTTGAAATTCTGAAGAAGTTTTTAACAAGGGGACCTGAATATTCTTTTTGCACTGGGCCCCACAGATTATGTAGCTGGTCCTGATTAGGGTGTAGAGTAAGGTATTGCATTAATAAAGTATTTGAATCATTCCTTCCTCAGACCCCTGCCCCAAGGGGATGGAAAAATCCATTCCAGCTTTTCTGACTTTATGCAGGAGCAGGTGCTTGTGACTTTAAGAGATGGGCCTGCAGGGGAAATGGAACAGCTCCTGGAAGACATGGCCTTTTGAGGGTGCTTGGGAGATTTGAGCAGCACATACTAATTGGATACAGATAAAATGCTCTTCAGATTTCAGTTTTCTGCTCTGTTTGCTTAGTTATAACCCAGCCTGTGTTTTATCTTTTGAGGTGGAAAATATGAAAGTCACAGCTTCTTTCTCCCTCTTGTTGAGCATTTATTTTGTGAGTACTTATATAAGCATGTATGTCAAAGACCCTGTGATCCAGAATTACTGTTTGAAATTCTACAGAGTGGGTGCTCCACCTCTCTTAGCTTTGTCATTCTTTCCCCTGTAGCTCACTCCCCTCTTGGTAAGAAATGAGGCAGGGGTCTCTCGGGGATCACCTAATACACTAGTTTATATTCCCAGCACTTTTTAACCAGTGCCCCTTGGGATAAACATACAACAAAACCCTCACGCCTCCTTCATTCACGTATGTTGAGTTGTATCTTAGTTTGTTGAGTTGTATGTTAGTTTGCATTGTGAAAACAGTCATTTTTTCCCAAATGAAAGTTACAGAATTGCATGTGCTCTGTAAAGCTATATAAATGATTCTAAGAAACACAGTCTTAAGAACATGACTGCCCTAGAGCCTCCCCTCCCCTAATTTAACACTGTTTAAAGCAAGGGTTCCTAACTGTCAGGCTGCAGACAAGTACCTGTCAGTCTGTGGCCTTTTAGGAACTGGGCTGCACAGCAGGGGGTGAGCGGCAGGTGAGGGAGCATTTGAGCTCCACCTCCTTTCAGATCAGCTGCAGCATTAGGTTCTCACAGGCACAAGAACCCTATTACGAACCGCACATGCAAGGGATCTAGGTTGCATGCTCCTTAAGACAATCTAATGCCTGATGATCTGAGGTGGAACAGTTTCATCCTCAAACCATCCCCCGACCACCCCACCCCCCACCTCTGGTCCATGGAAAAATTATCTTCTCTAAAACCAGTCCCTGGTGCCAAAAGGTTGGGGACTGCTGACTTAAAGTACCAGATTTTAAACTGTTACCAGTCTGCCTCCAGCTAAGAACAGATATTGAGATTAAGCATTTAGGAACCTAGAATAATTGTCTGTTAATTTTAATCAAAAAATTGGAAGCTTGTATTTTTTATGTCATTTCTTTTTTTTTTTAGTATTCCATATGCATCATATTTTTACAAAAGTGTCAGTCTGTAACAGATTGAAAACTAAAAAACAAAGAAAAACTGATTTTTTTCAGCCCTGTCCCCAAGTTGGCAAAACTGATTCTTAACCACAAATGTTTGAGAAGCACTCTCCTCATTAAGAGTCAACAATATATTTCTTAGACTTCTTAATTCATCTTTGAATGAACAGTGATGAGTTGGGGTGTGTGTGTGCATGTGTGTGTGTGTGTGTGAGAGAGAGAGAGAGAGAGAGAGATAAGACTCATTCCTTCCCCCCAGGTAACGGTGTCATCCTTGAAGGCAGCATGATACAGGGGCAGCTAGAATGGGGTTATGAGAAGCAGCTATTGAAATTGAGAGGAAAGAGTTGTGGATGGCCTGTTTAAAACAACAACATTCCATAGTAGGCTTGTTGAGAACCATTTTTATCTAGAGATGCTAAAGAGTGGAAGAATGTATGGTACTTATGAAAATAAAATTGCTCCCACCATTCGACACTGAAGGTAGCATCCAAGTATTGGGATTGGTTACATGTCTATCCATGCCCTTCTAATCTTTTTCCCCTATTGCCAATAATACCTGTGCCTGAGAATAACTATAATACTTTTTGAGGTTATGGAACAGAGAACAATGCGTTGTACCTATTTCCTGTCCCAGCCACCTTCCTTGACAAACCTCCCACATCCTCCACCTCCTTACCCAGAGAACAGCCTCCGCCTGTATTCCCCTTTCATACATAATGTGACTGGCCAACATTAGCCCACGTGTACCTTCACATTGGTTATGGTGCCCCTAGGAACTCTGGTGCATTTATACTTATGGAGATGACCCTCACCTGGCCATTTCAGCATTCTTCACACTTGCACACAGTGCCATTTTCCTAATCCCTCTCTTGGTCCCCTGGCCAGTATGGTGTGCAAACCGCATTTACCAATCTGTTTGTTGGGCACAGGGGTTTCAATTGGTTAATTAAACCTTTGAATTATCTTTGTTTTTTGTTTTTTGTTTTTTTTTTGACAACTGCCAATCTCTGAGCTCCTTTCCAAAAGTGGAATAGAGGCTTGTCTTTTCCCTGAATATCTCTGCTTTTAATCTAACTTAATTTCAGATAAATTTCAATACTGATTAGAAAGTGACAAATTACTTCTGAAACTGGAGAAATTGATTTCCCAAGGTAAGCAGTTCCAGATACGAGTTTGGTTTGCATTATTACCTCACAGACTTTGAAATGGGATTTTTAGCCGCCTTCTCTTGGTCTCCTTTGTAAGATTCATAGACAATTTTAATTATTTAAGGCAGATTTGCTAGAACTTGTAATATTGGAAACTATGGTACAAAGATGAATTCGTTCTTAAAATAATTCTTGGTTTCTCCCAATGTTCATCAAATTGAGAATTTTGTGGTCCACATTATAAATATTCAGCATAATGTGCCGAACATTATTGTAGGCTTTGAGACTCCCAAGATAAATATGGCAGTGCTTGTCCTCAAATTGCCCAGGGTCTGGTGGGAAGAAACCGTACTTTTTAATTTTTGAAGTAGGAAACAATGTAGTAATTATCTTAGTGTAATATAAGTCAAGATGGTTGGCAAAACCCAAAAAAGCGAAGTTAATTGCCAGGAGATTTGGGGGCTTGAGTGTTGAGAGCGTTGGTTGGGAGCATGCCGGAGAAAACAGGGACACATGCATTAGGTGACCTTGACTTGGATATTGAGGGAAAGAGAAGTTTGCCAGAATGAGAAACACTTGTGCAAAACCTTGGAGGCTTTAAAAAGTAACAAGCAAACAAACAAGGCTCATTAAAGAAGTGTAAAAGTTATGGTATGGCTAGAGAGTTGATAGGTATGTCAGCAGCTGCTTCTGAATGTTTCCATTTAATTACTTTCTGCCCAGTATCGTGTAAGTGTTAAGACTTCTAGAGAATGTATCACTTACATCTAAGGAGCAGCAGCCAGAAGAACAGGTGGCAGCAGGTGGCCTACAGAAACCTACCATCTTCCCAGATAGTAAGCCAGGCATGGAAGTGATGTGCGGGAGAGCAAGTACTGAGCCAAAAGTCTTGCATGTGTATAGAAGATATATAAAGAAGTAAATCCAAGGATACTGCATCTCTGGCTTTGGGGAGATCGGTGAATATTTGCTGAAATGAATGGAAATCCAGTATGTATGTAAATGGAAGCTTCTAGATGGTAAATTCTGTCTAACTGTACCTCTTAGCAAATGTCACCACAATGGGAAAGGCAAATAACTCACAGAAAAGGAAATTGGAATGGCCAACAAACAGGAAAATCAATTAATAATCAGAGGAATGCAAATTTAAATCACAAGTAGGTGCCATTTCTCACTCTAGAAATTGGCGAAAATAAAATTAAAAAACCTGGTAATGCTAAGTGTTGGAGATATTATGGAGAAACAGGTATTCCCACACTTTCTTGAGCACTTTAGAGAGCAATTTTGTAATATCTAATGAGGTTTAGAAATGCACTTACCCTGGGACCTGACAATTCCATTCTAAAGAAATATGCTCAGGTGCTTAAGGATTTATGCAAACAGAATATGATTACAGTTGCATAATAGAGCAAAAACTGTGGATAAATGCAATGTCCTTTACTAGGAAAACAGATAAGTTGTAATATACTTACGTAGTGGAATATTGCACAATATTTTTAACTGAATGCATCAGATTTACAAGTATATTCTGGATAAATTTTACAAACATATTGATTGAAAAAAATAAGCTGCAGTGTAACTTACAGCAAATTTGTAAAATACTCATCAGTTTTAAATGTTTTATATGAAAAACATATGGGTCAGTAAAAGTATAAGGACCTAGATAGGAAGAATACAAAACAATTTAAGAATGGTTAATGGAGAGAGGGAAATGGGATTAAGGGAGTGCAAAGGGAACATCACTGTGTCTGTTACCTTTTCTTTCTGTTAAAAAAAAAAAAAAGTAGACCTGAAGCAGGTAAGGCAATATGTTAAAAACAAACAAACAAACAAAACAGAGTAGTGGTACATGTATTTTGTAATTTCCTATACTTTTCTATTGTTTTGAATAATTTATCACACAATAGTGCTTAGTGCATACTAGGCACTTTCTAGGGTAGGTACTATTATTTCTTTATCAGGAAGCAGGGGCACAGAGAGATTAAGGGACTGACTGGTATGTGAGCTGAGGCTGAGCCCGCTCCCCTGACCACTCTGCCATGTACTTCCTGGATCTCTGCTTCATTTCAGACCAGCTTCAGGACTAATGGAATAGGGGAAGCCAAGTAATCTTTAGGATCCTGTCCAGTTTACTTAGCCCTGATCACCAGTAGATGGATCGATCATTTCCATGAGCACATTTCTGCATGGCAACACTCTCCTGACACAGCCCCGCCTGCAGAAGGCTGACGGGGGTTTCTCTGCAGCACTGTGGACCTGCCACCTGTACCAGCTCCCAGCCAGGCTGCAGCTGTGCAGTGGTGACTGTGCATCACACATCTTCCAGTGCCCACAACCAAATGGGAAGCGAATATGGAACAATTTTGCCAAGTGTTTTCTGAATCTCCTTGAAAACAGCACTTTTACATTATAAGATGCCACTGTACTAATGTAATAGGTAGATGCAGATAAGAGTTATTTTGAGGGCTGTAATTTGATTTCGTTATCTTAGGCAATCAAGATTGTTTAACACCAGGAATAGCTGACTAGAACAGCTGCTAAAACAGCGCTTTGTGTGGGAAATGAAGAAAAGGTTCAGTATTTTGACAGCCATTTCAAAGGTATGAGTAATAAGACTTTTAAGAAAATCCTAATTGTTGCTCCTTTTGTTGGGGGGGTGGGGCAAGGGGATTCTCTAGACCAGATTTCCCATCTCCTAGTATTCTACATCGATTGAGGACAAAGGAGGAGTATTTCCTTTTTCCCAGGGTCTTGACTTCATGCACCAATAGAGTTTAGATAGCATGGTGATAATTTATTATTTGGATTTTTTTTTTTTTTTTTAAACACACACACACCCCTAACTTGTCCATTTATCATCAAACATGTGTTTAGTGCTTACTGGGCTCCAAAGTGCAGGGCCTGTGGATCCAAAATAATCAATTAGACCCTGCCCTCAAGGAACTCTCAGTCTGGAGAGAAGAGGAAAAAATGGGACAAGGCAAAATATGCAAGTAATCTTAAACAAATGTAATAGGCATTATAGAGGCAGAACTGGGAGGAAGAGTACAGTAGGAAAAAGGTGGCATTCAAAGATTAGGAGTTTGCTGTTTGAGGTCGGCGGGGACAAGAGCAGACAGACAAGTACAACATTTCGAGTGATCAGTGTTATCCAGGCGTGAAAGGACTCAACACTTCTGGGTTAATATGGAAAGAGTCTATTTCTTGATTTGACTGGCCAACTGCGTACCTCAGTTCACAGTATTACTTTCTGTTTGGATATCCAGTGCCTTAAATGTTCAGGGAATTTTCACAGAAATTTTCTCATTTAAATGTACCTAATGTGAATATCCTGATACACTTTCTGTAATTTACTTGAAAATATTTCAGCATGTACCTGTGCTACATACATGTATATCTGTTAGTTTTCATCCAAGTCTTAGTGGAAGTTGGTGGCGCCAGTCGTGAATGCAGAGGTAGGGTTGGTGAACTTGCATCTAATGAGAAACCCTCACTCCAGGGGGCCTTGCTTTAAGCAACTCGGTCTTCTTTATCTCTAATTGACACCAGAGGCTTTGTTAATTAGAATGGTTTATGTTGAGGTTGGATTTTAATTGGGAACATTGTGGTGATGAAGATATGTGGATTGGGTTGGACCTTTTCAGAGGTCTTCCTTCTTTTGTGTTACAGAGGACAAAAGTTCAGTGAGCCATAAAGGATGATAAAACTGAGGCTCCAGGAGGAAGTGGCAGAGCCGGGATTGAAGCATTCCAGAACCAGGACTGCCCCTGTCCGCTGCTCTGCCTTGCCCAGTCAATTATGCTTGCCCTTGAAAGAGTCTTGGTCTATGATGACACTCAGCGGCTTATTAAACCACACAGGCTGATTCTTTTGTTTGTTTGTTTGTTTGTTTGTTTGAGACGGAGTCTTGCTCTGTTGCCCAGGCTGGAGTGTAGGGGCATGATCTCGGCTCACTGCACCCTCCGCCTCCCAGGTTCAAGCAATTCTCCTGCCTCAGCCTCCCTAGAAGCTGGGATTACAGGTGCACACCATTGTGCCTGGCTAATTTTTTTTGGATTTTTAATAGAGAAGGGTTTTCACCATGTTGGCCAGGCTCTTCTTGAACTTCTGGCCTCAAGTGATCCACCTGCCCCAGCCTCCTGAAGTGCTGGGATTACAGGTGTGAGCCACCGCGCCCAGCCCACAAGCTGATTCTTGATTGCAACCCTCTAAACCCAGACTAAAGTTTGTATGCCTTAGAACCAACATATATGACACTTGTAGTTTCAGCATTTTATTTCTTATTTTGATTCAAGATGTGAGAGGTATTACAAACACTCAATTATGAGTGATGCATTTGTGTGTCTAGTTAACAGAGAAGGAAATTTAGTGTTCTCGGCTAGCACTATTTCACTATTTTCTGCTTTTCCTATTATATTCTTCCATCTGTAGATAACTTGAAAGTCATTTAAGAAATTAGAGGTCTCTGTAGCAAATCCAAGTCACAGTAAAGCAAACAAAAATGCATATGTGTGT
This sequence comes from Mandrillus leucophaeus, assembly GCF_000951045.1. Classification (NCBI taxonomy): domain Eukaryota; kingdom Metazoa; phylum Chordata; class Mammalia; order Primates; family Cercopithecidae; genus Mandrillus; species Mandrillus leucophaeus. The sequence goes on along the minus strand of NW_012109964.1, from coordinate 127,384 downwards.
GATATAATTTGGAAGTTTACCCCCTTGGAAGACTTTGCAGGCTGTAAAAATTTCATTTTTAATGTATTTCATACAGGCCAGAGCTAACAAGTTAATTTCTACTGAGCAAAAGTTTTTTTGTTTGTTTTTATCCTGGTATGTTGAGGTCAGCTAATGGTCACTGTGGTTTGGAGTGAATCTAAATGGATTTTTTGCCGTTGGACAAAGACCAAGGACAACTGTAGGACTTCTGCATGTTCTACCTCACTTAGGCTTCTTGATTAATAACCCTAGTTCAGGAAGGCAAGGGCGATTATGACCACTTTACAGCTGAGGAAATCAAAGCAACGAGAAGTTAAATGTCCCGTCCCACTCCACAGAACTGGTTATAACAGAGTCAGAGACAGAATTGAGCTCTTCCGAACATGAGTTGACTAGATCATAGCTCCTTCCATGACACCAGGATGCCAGAGCAGAGGGAAGTGAATTTCAATGGCATTGTGCATATCAGGGTCTTATTTGGTATGGCCAGAACCAAACCTCAAGATGTTATTACAAAATAACACAACAAGAGGTACCAGTGGCAACATTTTCAGAATTTGTGCCTCAGATTCAGGGAAACTTCAGGAAAAGCCTGCAATCTGGCACTGAGCTTTGCTGCTTTCAGTATCAACAGTTGCAAAGCAAGGGAGGCTGGGAGCCTTCAGCCTCCATCTCCCAGCTTCAAATACCATTAGTTCCATCCCAAAGTCATCCTCTATAAACATGCAATCTAAATAGAGGTAAACTTAGATAAAAGTATCTTAGCAGGTTTTTTTCAGGTGGCTTAACCCCTCATTCCAAACAGCCTATTACCCCTAAGTCTTATTACCTTCAGTCTTCAAAAACAATCCTGGGGTAGTAATGGTGTCTCCATCTGGCAATTGAGAAAAGCGAGATTTTGGAAATAAAATGTCTTGGGCTAATATTGTCAACTGTTCTGGGTTCCTAATTGGTCCTTCTGAGTCCAAGCCCTGCTATATACTGGGTTCCATGTAGCTTTAGATTAACTATGGGCATTTACATTATGGGAATCTTTTGGATTCATCTTTCCAATTAAGGGATCTAGTTTATTATACCTTGGAGAATGTGTGTGTGTGTGTGTAATCCGTGTTATTTTAAAATGCTGTAGAAAATGTTTGGTGTCTAATCCCGCTTAAGTGTGGTTCAAAGGTGGTTAAAAGAGAAATTTGCACTGATGACAGGCTCCCAGTTTGAAGCTGTCAGAATCCTTGTACTGCCACCACCACACCTGACAAGTTGTCTGGGAACACTGGAAAAGGATTGCTGAGTGAGAAACAGGGTTGTGCATTCTCCGCATGGCTGGAGTGCCTCAGCCAGGTCATCTGGGCAGACTTCGCCTTCGAGGCACCTTCCACCTTTGCTCACTAAGCTGCCTTCTGCTCTTAATTTCCTTTTCCTTGTCAGTTTTCCTCCTAGAAAGAGAAGGTACAGCCTGTTCTTAAGTGAGCATTGGTATACTGGGCATTTGTATTCCTTCCAAATAAATTGCTAAGTTCATTTGCTGAACATTCAGGCTTGTCTGGACTTGACGATGTGAACAAGTTTTCACATGGGCCTGGTAAACCCTGGATAAGCAGATCACTGGGGTTCTTGACTCAAAGAACTAAACTTTGTGCTAAAAATGCAGACCCTGATCCTCAACCTTATTCCTGCATCATTTCATAGCATAGACCAACTCTGGTTAGCCCTGGTTATCATGACTGATGTCACAAATGGCAGAGGACTCTGCTGTTGAAATGGGAAGATCCCTCTGTTTCCCGGCCCTGGCTCATCCTAAACACGGTGCCAAAGCACTGCCTGACCTTCTCCTCCGCTCGATGATAAATGCCCTGGGGATGCTGTCTTATTCAGTTTTGTGCCCACAGGGTTTGTCTTGCACATAGTAGGAATTTAATTAGTGTTTGCTGAGCTGAATTGTACTAATTTTTTAAACATAAATGGAAAGTGGAGCAGATGAAAATAACATGTGGGGCAGCCTGGCAGACTGAATCGGATAAGCACGACTGGTTCTCGTGACCTTGTCAAGTTGTGCAGCTTGTGCAGAGCCAGCATCATCTTAAATGAAATTTTCCAAGGCGTGGTGCAATGGGAGATGGGGTTGTTGGGAGAGCTCATGAAAGGGCATGTTCACGCTGCCCCTGGGAATTTGGGAAAGTACTAAGGCAATTCTTACCTGTTTCTCCCCATGTTCCACCCTCAGGCCTGCTGGTGGGTACCCTTGATGTTGTGTTGGACTCCAGTGCCCGGGTCGCTCCTTACCGAATCTTGTACCAGACTCCAGACTCCCTGGTCTACTGGACCATTGCCTGTGGTAAGCAAATGCATCCTGAAATACGCAAGTTTTAAAAGAAACATTAGGGTTCACAACTTTTTATCAGAAGGAAAGGAGTGTGTACTTGCTGAATGCAATCACTGGTATTTTAGGGTGATTAACCTTAGCCATTTCAACACATGAACCCAGAGGCTCAGTGGCTTAACGCAACGAAAGTTTCTTTCTCACTTGGGTAGAGTCGTGTTGGGATTATGTGGCCTCCTCCATGTGTATTGACACTCTGGAACACAGGGCCTCCAAGGTCAGCATACAAGGGAAGAGTGCGAGGGTGGAGCACATCTGTGTTTAACTTCCTTGGCCCAGAAGTGGCACACTCCGCCTTCCGTTCCACTCACACTTAGTGGCCAAGACTAGTCATGTGGGCCCAACCTCACTGCAGAGGAAGCTGGGAAATGAAGAAGGATGTGTGGAATACTTGGGTGTACTAAGTAATATTTGGTATATCCTAGCATAGTACTTCCTACTGAGCAGGGATTCTTTAGTTCTCCTAATGATAATCAGTAATGCTGTGCTGTGCTTAAAATAGTAGTCAACAGTCTTGCTTTGGCTGGTCCGATGGTCGTGAGCTATTTCCATTCATCACAGTCAGTTGCAGATGGAACTCCTTTTCTACTCTGTCCCCACTTCTCACTACTGCACTTGACTAGTCTTAAATTTTTTTCTTGTTGTTTTTCCAGATGAAGTCTCACTCTGTCGCCCAGGCTGGAGTGAGTGGCATGATCCCAGCTCACCACAATCTCTACCTCCCGGGTTCAAGCAATTCTCCTACCTCAGCCTCCCGAGTAGCTGGGATTACAGGCGCCTACCACCATGCCAGCTAATTTTTGTGTTTTTACTAGAGATGGGGTTTCACCATGTTGGCCAGGCCGGTCTTGAACTCCTGACCTCAAGCGATCTGCCCACCTCGGCCTCCTAAAGTGCTGGGATTACAGGTGTGAGCTACTGCACCCAGCAAAAAAAAAATTTTTAATCTTGCTTTTATTGGATCTCTCATAAGAACTTCTAGTCCAAATCGACCAAGTTTTTTTTTGTTGTTGTATTTGAGATGGAGTCTTGCTCTGTTGCCCAGGCTAGAGTGCAGTCACGCGATCTTGGCTTACTGCAACGTCCGCCTCCCAGGTTCAAGCGATTCTCCCGTCTCAGCCTCCCAAGTAGCTGGGATTACAGGCTCGTGCCACCACACCCAGCTAATTTTTGTATTTTTAGTAGAGATGAGGTTTCACCATGTTGGTCAGGCTGGTCTTGAACACCTGACCTCAGGTGATCCACCCCCCCTCAACCTCCCAAAGGGCTGGGATTACAGGCATGAACCACTGTGCCCGGACTTTTTTTTTTTTTTTTTCCTAGAATTTCTTTTTTTGTAGAGATGGTGCCTCTCTGGGTTGCCCAGCCTGGTCTTGAACTCCTGCTTTGGCCTCCCAAAGTGCTGTGATTTCAAGCATGAGCCACTGCAATTGGCCCAAAATGGCCAAGTTTTTGTTTGCATGCGGTTTTTAAAACAGCCATAAGAAAAGTAAGGTCACTATATGAACACTTTTTTTAACTTTTATTTTTTCACCTCTACTTGATTTACAGGAAAGTTGAGCAGATTGTTCAGAGAACTCTCATCTGTACCACCCCCCATGCAGAGTTTCCGCTATTATTAACATCTTACTGTGGTGCATTTGTTATAATTAATGAACCAGTGTTGATACATTATTTGTAAGTAAAGTCTGTTGTTCAGATTTCCCTCATTTTCTTTTTCTGTTTCAGTATCCCATCTGGTATAACATTATAGTTAGTCGGTCATATCCCGTTAGGCTCCTCTTGGCTGTGGAATTTTCTCCGATTTTCCTGGGCTTGGATGATCTTGACAGTTTTGAAAGATACTGATCCAGTATGTTTTGGCATGCTCCTCAGCTGGAATTTGTTTGATATTTTTCTCATGATTAGACAGGGGCGGTAGATTTAGATCACAGAGATAAAGGGCCATTTTGTTTCATGGTGCCAAGTGTACATTTTATCAACATGATTTATGACTGTGGGCCTCCTTGATTACCTCCCTAAAATAGTGTTTTTTTAGGTTTCTCCACTGTAAAGTTACTCTGTTCTTCCCCTTTTCAAACTGTTCTCTTTGGAGGGAAATCACTATGTGCAGTCCATACTTAAGGAGCAAGGATTTTTCTCTCCTTTAGGGTAGACTGTCTACATAATTTGTGGAGAATTGTTTTGCACAGTAAATTTATCTCTTCTCCCTCATTTATTTATTTAATTATTTATGTCACTATAGACTCATGCCTATTTATTTCATCTTCTGGGTTATAATCCAACGCTACTTTATTCTTTGCTCAAATTGTTCCGGCTTCGGCCATTGGGAGCTTTTTCGGTTGACTTCATTCATTTTTAAAATTGATGTTTACTTGGTAGGAAGTGCTGTGCTGGGATCTAAAAATATAAAGACAATTATATTTGGTCTCTGCTCTTGAGAAACGTACAGTCTAGTGAGGATACAAGTAAATAGTCAGTTACAGCCCAGTGTGAACCAGTGCCTTACGGTTCCATTGAATTTCTGGGCATCCGACTAAACAGGAATATAGGCTGGCCTCCTGCAGAATTAGAAGAGGTTATCTAGCTGTGATTTCAGGCTGCTGGCAAGCTCCATTGCCTGGGTAATTCTCCCTCAGGGATCTAGTAGTACCTGAAATTCTAACATTGTAATTATGTCTCTCCCGCTCCCCGCCGGAGACGGAGTCTTGCTCTGTTGCCCAGGCTGGAGTGTAGTGGCACAATCTCAGCTCACTGCAACATCTGCCTCTTGAGTTCAAGCGATTCTCTTGCCTCAGCCTCCTGAGTAGCTGGGATTACAGGCACACACCACCATGCCCTGCCAATTTTTGTATTTTTAGTAGACACGGGGTTTTACTATGTTGGTCAGGCTGGTCTCGAACTCCTGACCTTGTGATCCGCCCGCCTTGGCCTCCCAAATGCTGGGATTACAGGCATGAGCCACCGTACCAGACCATAATTATGTCTTTTTAAATGTAATCTGAGATGCAAACAGCCCAATGAGAGACAATTAACTATAACCATTGTTTACACACCCCATGAACGAAGGCATGGCTTCAAGGTTCAGAGCAGTGGGAAAACCCATCAAAAAGTGAAGAATGGGGATTGAGTGAGAGGAAGGTGATAAAGGATTAAAGAAGAGGAAGCTGGGACTCTGACCTGGACAGACTTACCAGTGTAACCCAGGGTCCTGGAAGACAGTGTTCCAGTCTTCTCTGCACGTTTACCCACCACAGAGGGAGCCCGTAGAGGGGAAAGTACCATCTGGCCTGCCATAGTTGATTGGGTAAGCATCACATTTAGTTGGCAAACAATCTAGAATCATGTTTCGTAGCCAGCAGATGAAGAACTAAAAAGAAAGAAGTTAAAAGCCAGGGAAAGCCACCAAACCCCTCCACCTCATGAGGGTGTAGAAAGGACGCCGCCGCCTCCTTCTCGCTCACTTTCCAGCAATCCTGCCACAAGTGCCCAACTGCTTGCGAGATCCTTTGCAGGCAGGAGGTCTTCAGAGCCCTCAGATCTCTCCTTACCGCCCTCCAGCCTCCTGGTCTTCCCACCTCAATTTCTGGTGATGTAAGGAACTGGTTTGTGTCTCCTGTGACTTTTCCTCTGACCCTGAGCCATCACCTTTGTTGTCGCTGACATTTATAATGTCATTGCCTGACGTTACTACTCCTCAGTCTGATTCTGGGGCTTTGCCATGGTATTGCTATGAAACAGATCTTCCTGTGAATACTCCTATGGGATAGAATTGGGTGTTACAAAGCTGAGTTATTCCTGAATTATTTGCTGAGCCAAGGCTAAGGAACACTAAGCTGTAAATGCTGATGGCATAATTTATTGTCTAAAGTGATGTGTAGTTTTCTTTTCCCAGTGGTACCTGTCACAATGAAATCACTGCATGATTTCATTATAATAAACCCAGAATGGTTTTAGTTTTTGTATATATTGATTATCCACAGAGATAGCTCCAGAATTTCTTTATGGGAGCCTGAGCGACAGAGCGAGACAAGTGTTGTGAAAGTGGTTTTGTGTTGTTGTTGTTTTTGTTGCATTTTGTATTTTTTTTTGAGGCAATGTCTTACTCTGTCCCCCAGGCTGGAGCTCAGTGGCGTGATCTCGGCTCACTGCAACCTCTGCCTCCCAGGCTCAAGTGATCCTCCCACCTCTGCCTCCCAAGTAGCTGGGACTACAGGCAGGCACCACCATTCCCTACTAATTTATTTATTTATTTTTTTGTAGAGACAGGGTTTCGCCATGTTGCCCAGCCTGATCTTAAACTCCTGTGCTCAAGCCGTCCACCTGCCTCAGCTTCCCAAAGTGCTAGGATTACAGGTGTGAGCCACCGCGACAGGCCACCATTAATTGTTCTTTCTTACTGATTTCCATTTAAAATCCAAGTTACTGGCTCCCTTTCATAAGATTTTAAGAGCAGAAGCTACTCCCTTAAGATTTTTTAAATGTATCTGTACCTTATTGTTTGTAAATTTAATGTTATTTTTCATAAACTACAAAGTTAGTATGGGGTAGGAAAATATATTAAAAACTTCTGATTTGCTAGGATTTTATGAAATATTGCTATAAAAGAAACTTCTGCAGACAATTGGGTAAGTCTAACTCACTGCCTTGTGGAATCCGTGGGATTATAAAACCTTTTTCTATAAATCTTGATCTTGTCATGTGTTTTGTAAATCTTTAATAAGCATAAATTGAGTTAAAGGGAGCATCTGCCACCAATGTCTTGACATAGACCACATAGAGCAGTAGTAGTGTTACTGGTAAATCCTAGCTGTATAATTTGCCTTAGACTTGACCCACATGAAATCAGGCAGGAGGACTCTTTCTGACCATCTTACTGCCGCTATAATAAGCACCTGGCCCTGGGCAATATGAATCATACGGAAAGCGGGGTGGAGGTACCACGAATTATTTGATGAGACATTATTTTCACATGCCTCCTCTTTTTATCTTTTTTATTTTTTTGAGACGGACTCTTGCCTTGTCACCCAGGCTAGAGTACAGTGGCACAATCTCGGCTCATTGCAACTTTTGCCTCCTGGATTCAAGTGATTCTCCTGCCTCAGCCTCCCGAGTAGCTGGGATTACAGGTGCCTGCCATCACACCTGGGTAATTTTTGTGTTTTTAACAGAGATGGAGTTTCACCGTGTTGGCCAGGCTGGTCTTGAACTTCTGACTCAGGTGACCCGCCCATCTCAGCCTCCCAAAGTGCTGGGATTGTAGGCGTGAGTCACCATGCCCGGCTCGCCTCATAATTACTAACAAATAATCTTCTGTTAGTTTATCCAGACTGGTCTGAAGAAGTTGATCATTTACATTTCCTTGACATGGAGAAATTTAATTGGGAAAGGGAGCCAAAAAACTTTCCTAAATGATGACCATTTCATTTCACTAGTACCCAAAATGCAGTTTTTGTTCTTTTTGGCTAATATGCCATTATGTCAACAATTCTAGCCTACAGAAGGGCATTTTGTTTAGTGGTTTGTACAGTAAATTCTACGTTTTATCCAGCCAGTTTTGTTGAGCTGGTTATACTGTACTCTGACAATTGTGTCTCTCATGGTTTACCAGTGAATTGACTATTTTGCACCTGGGGCTCACATGAGAATACTAAATAGGTGCAGATATGCCCCTAGCAGCTCTTGTTTTGGATATGGTGTTCCAGAGGCAGAAGAGAGCCCAGTCCATTGTCTTCCTTGGCCTTCGGTTGGCAGAGGTAGAAAGCCATTTGACTTTCTCCCCATTATAAGGACTAGAAGGTTGTAACAGTAAAAAGGGTTGGTTATGTGATCTCCATGGGAATATGGACACATAGGAATGTAGGTCGTTCTAAGGATACAATCTAAAGAAAGGAGTTCTGGGACAGCTCAGGAGAGTTAGAAGCAAAGATACAGTAGAGCTGCTGGCAGTTCCTTCTGGATGCATCTGACCTTCAAAAAGGGCTAATAAAGCGTGGAGGGGATGTGTTTGATGGACACCTCACTGATAACAATGCTGAACAGTGCCTTGATTTGGCTGTGTATTGATTTAGTATCCCTTCCATTCCAGAATGTCATCTGGGCCTAGATGGTCATTGTGTTTCAGAAATGAAAGATAAATCAGCCACCGTCTTGCCTGCCCCTCTTATTGTAGTAGGATGCAGAGGCAAGGTGAATTGTCCAAGTTCACATTCCTGGTTATAACTAGTTATAACTAGTTATGTGGTGCTCAGACCAAGATCTCAGGTCTCCCCAGTCCCATCCCAGGACTTCTTAAGTGGCACCATGCTGGCTTTTATGATTAAATATTCTTTTAGTTAGCAAATGGTAAGACCCAGAGTTTAATTAAAGATTGCTAATTGGTTCTGCTCTTATTCTCTACTTTAAATAAATAAAGTGTTGGGTAATTTAGTTGCCTTCTGCATGAGGCAGATGTAATGTGAAAGTTGATAGGTATTTTTGTGATTCTTTCTTGGTCTGTGTAACTCAAGGACTATTCTCGTATCCTTAGAAACACAGTGAGTTAAGAAAGCAAACAAAAATAATTGCTCCTTTTTCTTCAAGCAATACATGTTTATTGCAAAAATTACAAAATATAGATACATAAAATGAATAAAAAGAAAACAAAATACCATATCATAAATCATCACTTTCTAGACTTTAAAAAATCTCCAATATACTTTATATACCTATATATACAAATATATAGCTGGGGCTATAGGTGCACGCCACCACTCCTGGCTAATTTTTGTATTTTTAGTAGAGATGAGGTTTCATCATGCTGTCCAGGCTGATCTCAAACTCCTGACCTCAAGTGATACACCCACCTCGGCCTCCCCAAGTGCTAGGATTACAGGTGTGAGCCACTGCGCCTGACCTATCAATTTTAATAAGTAGATATTTTATGTGAATATAACATAAATGATCTACTCAGTATGTTATTGGAAATCTAGGGTTTTTTCCCCGAATGTTACTGTATTTTGAACAATCTTAGCGAATATTCTCCTAAGATCTTTGCACATTCTCTTAATTATCACCTTAGGATAAATTTATGGAAGCAGATATGTTGAATCAAAGAATATACATGTAATTAAAATAGCAAAAATTAAAAAGTTAAAAAGAGGATATGCATGTAATTTATATCTCTAGCCTGACTGCCATCCAGAAAGATAGACATTTGTGTTCCCACTATCCAGTAAAATAAGGATGTTAATACTGATTCTTACTGCCAAGGCTGAATGAGTTACCTGGGACTCTGTGTTCTCAAAGTGATTATAAAGCTGTGAGCATATTATTATGCCCATAAGAGATTATAAGCAGAGTTATGTCAGAATCTTATCATAGTTACACAAGGGCATCTAGGCATATAATATGCACCCTTTGCAGTCAAACATAAGAGTTCCAGGGCCCGAGAGGTTTGTGCTAAATGTATGTTAGTCGAGCAGTAGTTAAGCAGATAGTTTCTTTTCTTGACATCAGAAGACAGAAATATTTTCTGAATCACATTTCAAGATGAGGTCTTTGTGTTCTGCTGCTTCAGATAATTCCAAAAGTAATTATTTGGTGTTTTCTGTGTTCTAGGCCTATGCTAAGGACTTGAAGTGTATTACCTGACTTAATCTGTAGCACAAACCAATGTGTTAAGTGTTGTTTCTTACATATTACAGGCAAGAAATCTGAAGGACAAAGAGGTTAAAGGAACTTACCCATGGCCCCAGAGTTAGCATGTGGCATTGTAGAAGTTTGAAACCAGGTGTACTTTTTTGACATGGTCTGAGGCATTAAGTAAAATTGCCTCACTCATAACCAGGCTTCTTCTTATTTCAGATAATTTAACCTTTATTCCTACTCGCTGCACTTGTAAAACATGTTAGAAGGCAGCAAAGTGTAGCAATTTAGAGTGTGGACTTCGGATGTGCACAGTGGCTCATGCCTGTAATCCCTGCACTTTGGGAAGCTGAGTTGGGAAGATCACTTGAGCCCAGGAGTTCGAGACCAGACTGGCCAACATAGTGAGACTCTGTCTCTATTAAAATAAATAAATAAATGAAAAAAGATTATTAAAAAAAAAAAAAAGAAGAATGTAGGCTTCAGAGCCAGAAAAATCTGGATATGTTTGACAGTTTTTTTTGTTGTTTTTTTGAAACAGGATCTCACTCTGTAGTACAGTGAGCAAGGCTGGAATGCAGTGGCACAGTCACAGCTCATTGCAGCTTTGATCTCCCGTTCTTAGGTGACCCCCTACCTCAGCCTCCTGAGTAGCTGGCACACACCATCACACCCTGGTAATTTTTGTAATTTTTGTAGAGATAGGGTTTCACCATGTTGCCCATGCTGGTCTCGAACTCCTAGGCTCAAGTGATTCACCTGCCTTGGCCCCTCAAAGTGCTGGGATTACAGGTGTGAGCCACCGTGCCCGGCCTGTTTGACATTTTAGTAGTTAAGTGTGATGCCTATTCTTGGTAAGTACAAATAATAGAGGGCATTATCATTATCATCTTACTTAACCTGATTATAATTATAACTTTAGTTAGATGTGGATTTTGAAAAAGTATATTTTCATTTGTTTCTAAAAATGTTTCAAATCACCATGTTATTTTTGGGTTTTGTCTTTTGCACTCTCTGAATATAAGTTTGCAGTTTTTCTGGGTGTAGAAAGTACAAGGTGGCTTGGTAAATACAGGGACAAGTTAAATGTTGCTCCAGTGTGTGGAGTAATACTCTTGCCTTCATTTGATATGAAAACTTCAAAATTATCATCTTTGTGACTAAGATTATATTGGAAAAGGCCATAATACAGATGATTTCTTCACTTGGTTCCCTTTATTTAATTAGCTTCAAGTGCTATTCATGTGGGCTCGGTGATCCACATAGCCTGCTCTGAATCTGAAAATACTAGGTCAGTTGCTTTTTAATCCTTTGGAGGCTTATTGGGTTTTTGGTTTTGTTTTCTGCTATGTGATGAGTGGTTTTTATTTTTATATGCACATACAAGTGTACCTACACATGTGCGTACATACACTTATGATCAATGAGAATTTACCATTTTAGTTATTCTACAATACAGGTTTTTCTTAAGTTCTGCAGTCCCAGAAACAAAATGTATTATTCCTAGGAGATAGGAAAAAAAAATGTATTATGAATCATGCATCATGCAAGAAATATCTGCCGAGTATCTATCAGTGGAGCCTTAAACCTTTGTTCTTAATCCTCAGAGGCCAGATGTGATGGAATCATTTTGGAGGTCCATCTTCTATTTATTTCAAGTAGACTTCATGACTTTAAGATAGATTTCAAACTAGATGAATAATTAGGCTAGGATGATTTCGTATTTTTCTTCATTGCAGACAACATTAAAAAGTTTGCCCAGGTATATATTTAGGGCCTCTGGCCATTACCCTAAAAAACTGCTCTAAATGATGAAGATTCTTATTTTTTAGAAATCAATGTCTACAATCCCACCTCATCAAGGTTCTAGTTTTTAGCCACAGCAGAATGCTTAACTTGCATTTCCTGAAGGATTCTCATACCCAACCTCAGGGTTCTTTGTTATTCCAGCTGATTACACAGTCGGGTCAGCTTGTTTTTCCTGCGCGTCTCCGTAAATGGGGCCTGTCCAGAAAATCTACAGCCAAGCCATTCCTTTCTCTTCTGAGTGTCCTAACACAGTTTCTTCAAGCTGCTGGATGAACAGATTAGTTCCTTGTCAGGGTCATGACAAAGGAGCTTCATGCTATCTCACTTTAACAACAAGTTCTTAGACTTGAATTATTGCAGCACGTATACTTACTTACTTGAGAAATGGAAGAGCCATTTATAAGCAACATTTGGAATTCAAACACGTTTCCTTTGGAGTCTCACAGGTTACTAAGGAGTGGTCCAGAAAAAGTGGCGTTTGCTCTGATATCGCTGAGAGGTAACTTGGACCCTTTTTTTCTGGGGTGAGAAGTGACAGAAGTGGCCACCTGCTTCCAGAAGTATTTTTACTGGATTGGCATCTTCAGACGATAGTGGTGAATTCAGTCCTGGCTTTAGGGATCCTCATAGTTTTAGTGACCAGAACCTGGAGCTGGAACACCTGTCCTCACTACTTCTTTGTGCATTTAGGAAAGCGTTCAGAGAATATGGTGCATTTGTGCAGTAAATATAAATGTAAAAACATACTTTGACATTATTCTCCCCAGAAAGTATCTGTTGGGTCCAGACAGGAATCCATAGTTCAATTCCTAAAGCTGCTGTTTACTGATGGTGTTTGTCTTTTTTCGTTTCTAAAATAGCATGTGATGATAATGGGTTCATATAATGATACACAGAGTTCTTCTGACTCTTGAGTGGTGCTCTCACCATGCTCTGTCCTTTACCAAGTCATCACACCAGGACCTTTACTTTTAGTGTTCCTGCTACACTGGTCATAGAATCCAGTCTTCTGAAACTTCTTAGGCTTGGATGTAGCCAGAAGAAACCTCCAAAACCTCTTTTGGCAGTACTGAAACAGCCACAAAGCACTGAGCACCCCGAAAGGCTTGAAGATCCTGAGATTTATGGTCCCAGTACCTCTCCTGTACATGGGAGTAGCGAGTGGCTGGTGATGACTCCAAAAGGCCAGCCTTTTCATGTGACACAGTATGGGAGGAAGGACAGGAGACAGAGGACAGAACAAAAACAGTACAAGCAGAAGCAATAGGTTTGGGGCTAGTGCTGGTAAAGGAAGATAGACATGTAGGCATTACCTACCTCATAGTGAGCAGTAGAGAAAAGAGCTAGTGGTGAAAACAATGTTGGAGGTGGATGGTGGGGATTATGGAAATGAAGCACAGTGGGCAGTGTGGAACAGCAGATCCTGGGGCAGCAGCGGAGGCAACAGATGGGGAAACAATGATAGTAAACCTGAACTTCAGTGCAAGATTACTCAGATGACTATTTGAAGATGGGGTGGGAAAGATACGTTAGCCATGTGAACCTTCATATAATGTCAGTGAAGGTTAGAGGTACAAGCAGATGTTTAGTGAATGAGTGCATTCATATGGGCATATACCATTTCTGCTATGGAAGTATGTGTGTGGTGGGGATGTACATATAGAAATGTGTGCATAAAGAAACCTTCATCCTTTCTTTATGCATAAAGCACACAGGCCAGGCACGGTGGCTCATGCCTGTAATCCCAGCACTACAGGAGGCCAAGGCTGGCGGATTGCTTGAGGCCAGGAGTTTGAGACCTACTAAAAATATAAAAACAATTAGCGGAGTGTGGTGAGATGCACCAGTAGTCCTAGCTACTAGGGAGGCTGAGGTGATAGGATCTCCTGAGCCCCAGGAGGTTGAGGATGCAGTGAGCCAAGATCATGCCACTGTACTCTAGCCTGGGCAACAGAGCATGACTCTGTCCCTCGCCAAAAAAAAAAAAAAAAAAAGGGGGGAGGAAGGGGAGGGGAGGGGAGGGAAGGGAAGGGAAGGGGGAAGGGAAGGGGGAAGGGGGGAAGGGAAGGGGGAAGGGAAGGGGGAAGGGAAGGGGGAAGGGAAGGGGGGAAGGAAGGAGGAAGGGAAGCTTTGAAAGCAACGTGTGCAAAACTGATAGGTCTTGTGGCTGATGGGAGCTTTTCTATCCATGACAACCAAGGAATAGTGTTGGATTCCATGGGGTTCTGAAAGTAAAGTACCTGGTGTGATAACTTGGTAAAGCGCAGAGCATAGTGAGATACCAGTCAAGAGCCAGATTATCCTGGCTGAGCCAAGGCTCAGACTCTACAAAGCACATCTGTGATCAATGTAGGCAGGGACAGATGAGAGGCAAAACAGAGACGAATTATGCCTCCTGGGTCTGCAGAAGTCAGTCCTGTGGTTCCCAGGAATATCTCTGTCCTAAGGTGCAGTCCATCTAACAGTGCCAACAAGCACAGATGGAAGAGCCGGGTGGAGGATTCGTGGCTGGCCTTTATTCTGCACAGGGCTCTCTCTGTGTCTGCCGCATGTCACAGCTGGTAATGGTAATGACCTGGTTACAGACAAGGAAGCTCTCTGTATGTCTGAAAAAATGTTCCAATTAGTATTTAAAATTTTTAAGTTTAAAATATTTTAAAGCACTCAAACTCCAAAATGACTCATTCCCTAAATATTTCAAATAGGCATTGTACTTTGCATTTGAACAGTATTTTTACTGTCCACAATGTATCTACAGACATTAGCCCTTGTGATTTTCACAGTATTTCTCTGAGATGGGTAAAGGTGGTGGTGGTTGTTTTGTTGGAGTCTCTCTGTCTCCACAGGGTCTCACCCTGTTGCCCAGGCTGAAGTGCAGTGTCACCATCATGGCTCACGGCAGCCTCAAACTCTTGGGTTCAAACTGTCCTCCCACATCAGCCTCTGGTGTAGCTAGGAGCTACGGGTGTGTGCCACCACTCCTGGCTAATTTTTTCATTTTTTGTAGAGATGAGGGTCTCACTGTGTTCCCCAGGCTGGTCTCAAACTCCTGGCCTCAAGTGATCCCCTCACCTCCCAAAGCACTGGGATGAGAGGAGTGTGCCACTGCCCCCAGCCAGTTTTGTGTTTTTAACTGATCTCAATTTTACAGAACTTGAGACAGAGATTAAGCACCTGTCTAAAGTCACCCAGCTGACTGTTGGCAAAGGAGGAGGGGGTACCCGGGTGTCCTGATTTCAGAGTCTTGCCATGACATTGTAGGACAGTTATCCCACTACTTTTACACGTGGTAATCTATGGCCCTGAAAGAGCAAGTATGGAAAATACCCAAGAGGAGGAGCAATGTATTCTTCAGTGTTTTCACTGGACTCTTCTCCACTAAGAGACCTGCTTTTTTTTTTTCTTTTAGACAGGGTCTCAATGTGTCACCGTCAAAGCTGGGGTACCGTGGTGTGATCATGGCGCACTGCAACCTCAACTTCCTAGGTTCATGTGGACGTCTCACCTCCGCCTCCCAAGTAGCTGGAATACAGGCACACGCCACCACGTCTGACTAATTTTTCTTATTATTATTTGTAGAGACTGGGTCCCCCCATGTTACCCAGGCTGGTCTTGAACTCCTGGGCTCTAGTGATCCTCCTGCTTTAGCCTCCCGAAGTGCCAGGATTACAGGCATGAGCCAGTGCACTCAGCCGATACCTGCTTTTTATTCTTCACATAAGCATCCCTTGTAGGCAATTTTAATGTTTAGTCTCAAAGTAAAAGAAAGTAAATGTGGGTTTTGTTTTGCCTTTCCTCAGTGTATCTGAAATTTGTCATTCTCTCTCTCTCATGAATTTCTTTCTCTCATTCTCTCAGAGATTTTAGTTCTGCCACAGTTCTGAGTATAATTGCAGATACACTGTGTCTCCTGTCTTTCTTTGTCAAGAATCAGATTCTGAGATCTCACTGACAAAGAACAGAGAGAAAAGGCACTTTAAAGAAATCAAGTAAAATATAACTTGGAAATTGAAGGAGAATCCTGAGGGGTGAATCAATGGAATCACAAAATCCTTCTTTAGTTCTGGAATGAGCAGTGCATACTATATATATACACACACACACATATATATGACACACATACACACACATATATATGATATATGGACAAATCATAAAAAGCCATTTTTCTATAAGATCATAAACAATCACTAGGGGAATTTAGTCCAGTATCTTTATACCCCCACCCTGATGGCATACCTGTTATGCCCTGCAGCTGTGAACAAAAACAGAGTAGCGATTACATATGCTGCAAAGCTGATTGTTTAAGTTTGGAGGTTGCCAGAAGAGGTATCTTAAATGCTTCTTGTTATTGACCAAAATGTGGTGACTTGGTTGAGGCTACAAGGATGACCTCATCCCATTACATTTCAAGGCAACCGTGCTAATGAGAGCCAGGCTGCTATTCCCTAGTGATAGTCCATTTTCACATCTCATTCATAATTGAAGTGAGTGAGAGTAATTTTTTGGCCATTATAGAAGGTGGTTACATCAGTTCTCCAGTGGCATACCAAAGATCTCATATTGTTGCAGCTTAACAACTGTAACCTGGTATCATAAGATCTATGTTACTCTGTAAAGTGCAAATTCTAGAAGGGAGGAAAGGGGAAGGATGTGCTAAACTCTAGTCTGGAAAAGTGAATTTGAGAAGTGTTGCTGCCTTCTGATCTGAAACAGTGTCCTCAAAGCCTCTGCACTCACCTAATCAAACTTGATTATAACACAACTTGATTATAATATTACTCTTGCATTTCCACATCCTTAAATGTCTTGTGTGTGTGTCTCCTCTGGAGGAGAGAAAGCATTTAAAGGCAGAGCTCTTGGTCCGATAGTCTCCTTTGATGGTATAGACTATATTGACAAAGTGAGCCTGGTTTTTAAAATATCTTTGGCATGAAATCTGACATGAATTATTATTTTCATTTGTACAGGTGGTTCCAGGAAAGAAATCACTGAACACTGGGAATGGCTTGAGCAAAATCTCTTGCAGACACTCTCCATCTTTGAAAATGAGAATGATATCACCACATTCGTGAGAGGAAAAATACAGGTAGTGGGATAAAAGAAAAACCTTTTTAATTGGAAATAATTTCAAATTTATAGAAATGTTGTAAAAATAAGAATTGAATAAAACATACCTGTATCCCTTTACCCAAATTCACCTAACATTTTACACCATTTGCTTTGTTGTGTGTGTTTGCCTCCTTCAGTGTGTGTTTTCTAAGAATAGGGCTATTCTTTTTTTTTTCTTTTATTGATACATGATATTTTACATATTTATGGGGTACATGTAAGTGTTTTTTACATCATAGAATGTGGAATGATCAAGTCGAAGTATTTGGGGTATTCATCATCTGGAGTATTTATTATTTCTATGTGTTGGTAACATTTCAAGTCCTCTCTTCTAGCTACTTTGAAATAGACAATATATTGTTGCTAACTATAGTCACCTAGTCACTATGAAACATTAGAACTTATTTCTTCTGTCTAACTGTAAGTTTGTACCATTCACCAGCCTCTTTGTTCCCCTTCCCACCTTCACAACTTTCCTAGCCTCTGGAATCTATCATTCTACTCTGTCTCCACGTGACCAAGTTTTTAAGCTCCCACATGTGAATGAGAACATGCAGGATGTTCTGTTAAATGACAACACTACATTTATCACCTGCAGTATTTAACATTATATGTACGTTTAACATTAATACTAGAATATTTGACACAGATCCTAATTTCATTAACTGGCCCACTTAATGCCCTTTATAGCCTTCCCTACTCCCACTCCAGTACAGGTTATAATCTAGGAAGACATTGCATTTAGTTTTCATTTTTTAGTCTCCTTCAGCCTGGAATATTTCCATAGCCTTTCCTTGTCTTGTATGACACTGAGGTTTTTAAAGTATAAAATTCTGTTTTTTTTACTAGAATGTTTTCATTATGCATTTCATCAGATATCATGAATCAATTCAGATGTTGCATTCCTGGATGGAATACTGTATAGGTGATCCTGTGTCCTCCTCAAGGTATTATTTCTTGAGGCACATGACACTCATTTACCCCTCTTTGGCATTATAAGCCCAAGGTGTTATATCCAATTTCTCCACTGTAGAGTTACTAATTTTGACTTTGCAGATAATAAACAGTTTTCTGTAAGAAAATATTTTCAGGCCACACAAATATATCACTCCTTGTCAAAATTTCCCTCTTGATTTAGGATCGATCCATTGATGATTTTTCATCTGAACCAGTCTACTGTGATAGTTGACAAGATGGTAATTTTATAAAATAATGCTTGTCCAATTCCAGGCCTCTCCCACATTTACCATTTGGCAACTATTGTTCTACTATAAGTAAGAGCCTTCCCTCCATTTATTTACTATTTACTGATGACTGATATGGACTCATGGATTCCTATATTTTCCAGTTTTTTATGTTTCATTACTGGACTTAATTATTTTGGTGCTCACACTATCCCAGATTTAGAGGAAGCCCCTACAAATTGCCTCCTTTGTCCTTGTCATAGTCCCCATTTATTTATTTATTTATTTATTGAGACAGAGTTTCGCTCTCGTTGCCCAGGCTAGAGTGCAGTGGTGCGATCTCTGCTCACTGCAACCTCTGCCTCCTGGGTTCAAGCGATTCCCCTGCCTCAGGAGATCAAGACTGCAGTGAGCCATGATTGCATCACTCACTCTAGCAACAGAGTGAGACTCTGTCTCAAAAAAAGAAAAAAAGAGCTGTAGGAAGAAACTAAAGCTTAGAAGTGACAATAGCCAGGAGAAATAAGTAAAACAAACAAGGACCAATTATGTCAAACAGGCATTTTCCTTTTTGTTTGTATTATACCAAAAATGTCAGATTTAATTCCCCTGAAACCAATTATGAGGAGTGATTTGCTATTAATGCAGTTATGTGTGAAAGAATGTCATTCATGTGCAAATGAATGGTTTAAGCTTTCACATATTGTCCAATAATCAAGGGAACCAACAAAGTTATTTGTTTTAAGACCTAATTAACTTTTATAAATTATAAATGTAATAGTTAACTACAGATGCAACCTTAATCCAAACAACTTATGTAGCATTTTGTGTATTTCTAACCAGACCCCCTTTTTCTTAACTATTTGTTTTTTTTTTTTTAATTAGAGACAGAGTCTCACTACGTTGCCCAGGCTGGTCTTGAACTCCTAGGCTCAAGCAATCCACCCACCTCAGCTTCCCAAAGTGATGGAAGTACAGGCCTGAGCCACCATGCCTGGGCTCCCCACTTCTAATATGCATATTGTCATAATAGTAGTCTCATGTACATATAATTTTGTTCTCTTCTTTTTTTCTTGATCAGTATCTACAATATTGTTATATAATTTTTAGTTATTATTTCATAATTCACTTTACCATTTCTGTCTTTCTAGAAGTCACCTTAGCTTCTAGACTAGTGGATGGCAGGTACAAATAAAACTCCAGTTAATACTTTTGTTCAAACAGTATAACTTTACCCACAGGCTGTGTTTTTCCCCCTTTGGGATAGATTACAAAATTTGAATGAATGGGTTAAGTAGTATTTTTAATAGACCTTAGTAGATATTGTCAGTATATTAAAATCTCTGTGTGATTACACCGTTGCTTGCTTTCAGCATTTTGGTTGTTTAAATTGTTTTTCAAATATAATAGGTAGAAGTTAAAGCCTTAATGTTTTAGTTTTGTCTTTGGTTATTATAGGGTTGAATAGTTTTTCATGTTTGCTAAGTTAAATTTCTCCTCTCTGTAAATTACCTATCAATGTTCTTTTGCATATTTAAATTTGTATTGAATATCTGATATAATAGGATTTTCCAAAGTCATAAGAAGCTGTTGCCTAGAACTGGAATGACCTATTTTATATTATGTGAAACCTGTAGAAAGACCTGTAGAACCTGGGAAGGAGCTATTCTATCCTTTTTTCTATATTCTAGTCTACCTGGCTAAAAAATTATAGCCAACTAAGAAAAGGTTCTACATTCTGGATTATTTTCTTTCTTAGAGTTGAGAAAGTTGGGATATTAGCCTTGTGGAGACTATTAGCCTCACTGTTGAAATGAGCTGGCAAGGCCTTGTCTGTTGATACTAGTATATTAGACCCTGGAGTGTTTCTGAGTGATGGTTCTTGGCTGTATTTACTCATATATAAAAGCATTTTCTCTTTAAAATTTCGATGAGCGGGCTGGGCGCGGTGGCTCTTGCCTGTAATCCTAGCATTTTTAGGAGGCCACGGTGGGCAGATCACCTGAGGTCAGGAGTTCGAGACCAGCCTGACCAACATGCAGAAACCCCATCTCTACTAAAAATACAAAAAAAATTAGCCAGGCGTGGTGGTGCATGCCCATAATCCTAGGTACTCGGGAGGCTGAGGCAGGAGAATCGCTTGAACCCAGGAGGCGAGGAGGTGGAGGTTGCAGTGAGCTGAGATCAAGCTATTGCCCTCCAGCCTGGGCAACAAGGGCAAAACTCCATCTCAAAAAAAAAAAAAAAAAAAAATTCAGTGAGCATTCTAGAAATGTGGTATTAATAGATCTTTAGATAGCATAGTTCTGCTCAAAATGTGTAGCTTTCATTTGGTTTGTTATGTGTCATTCATTCTCAAATTCTGCTCATTTTGACTTTAGATAAGAGTGCTACTGCAGCGACCCAGGAGAATAGCATGTTAGCCCTCTTGAGGGTTTGCAGGCTTACCCTGAGTTGTTAGCCTTTGATGATTCCCTGGAGGCCCAGCTGCTGCTTTCTGTTAGTGGGTTCTCATTCAGTTATTTTTATGTACTCATTCATTTATTTAATCTTTCATTCGTAGATGTTTTTTGATCCTTCTCTAAAGGCACTGACAACTTTGAAATGTCACATAGGCCATCGGTGTGTTTGCCAACTGCGAAGGGCATTTTTCATCCCTCTTCCCTTCTGAGTTGACTTCTCCTTCCCACCCACAGGTCCCATGCCCTCATGCTGCCTTCGGTTGTCTGAATTTCTTAAAGTAACACTACCGATGCCTGTTTGTCCCTAGAATAGTCTGAGTCCAAAATTGAGCTCCCTCCTGGCCTTCATTGAGCTTAATGTCTTTGTTCTCTTGGTGGAGTGATATCAATAGTAATTAGAGGAAAATATCCTTATTTTAGATATTTTTCCAGGGAAGCACACTGCTACTTCTATTGCTATCCTTAATGCCCTCCAGTATGACCGAGGAACAGAAGTTAGCAACTTGGTACCTAATTTCTCAGGCATTGCTAACTCCAAAACAATTTTAGATTTAGAAATCTACGACGCTGGATTATACAATAAAGACTAAGATATGGCCCCTTAAGGTATCTTTTAATTTGGAAAAACAACATGGATTCATTTAATAATTTTGAACATCTTTTAGGTGCTAGATATTGGTGATTAAAATGATCAAGACACTCTTTTTATCTCTGGAATTCATATTTAGTGGTAGAAGGACACATAAACACGCTATTTTCTGCCAGCATGTAAATTAAGACAGCATAGACGTGAGAATGCGTAGAACCCATTTGGAATTGGGCTGGTTTCACAGGGAAGGTGGTATTTATGCTGGACCTGGAAAGGTTGACTTGGGAAGGTTGAGAGCAGATTTTATGGGTTAAGATTCAGTGCAGACTTCTTTTCTCTTTCACTGAGAGCCTGTGGAAGATTTTAAGGTGGGAATGCTATAGTCAGATCTCTGTTTCAGAAAAGTGGCCATATGAAGTAAATTAGAGTGTGGAGAGTATTGTCAGGATGCCATTTGAGAAGCTATTATATAGTAATTCCTGGACTGTGTAGAGGGACTTTGGGGTGGTTTTCTTAGAATAGGATGAAGACTTGTCTTGGGGCTGTGCTTGTATAGTAAGCCCACCATTTGCTGTTACAGTTGTTGTTTACTAAGTAAACAACATGTTTGCTAAGTTAAATTTCTCCTTTCTGTAAATTACCCGTCAATGTTCTTTTGCATATTTAAATTTGTATTGAACATCTGATATAATAGGATTTTCCAAAGTCATAAGAAGCTGTTGCCTAGAACTGGAATGACTTATTTTAT
>NW_012109964.1:100584-105171 GCF_000951045.1 Mandrillus leucophaeus | reverse complement strand
GCCCGGCCTATTCTATCCTTTTAACTAAAATTGAGCAGTGACAGAGATTACAGAAGACTGAAGCCCTTTCTCCTGCCATCCACTCGGCAGCATCACAACTACTAGCAACAGGGTAAAAGGTCTGCAGTGGAAATAAGACTCAGGAAATGATTTCAATACATAATGCAGAGAGAAGCAACATCATGTGGGGGGAAAAGAATGATAGTTGAGAAAAGGCTCACAGGAGACTTTGGGACTTGGTAGGATTCATAAAACAGAACAGTCTGATTCCAGATTTTAGGCATGTAGAATGGGAGGACCACAGGCAGGAAGGTGGGAAAGTACAGAAATGACATGTTCAGGCCCCAAGGGTGCCTCAGGCTGGCTGGAGCACAGTTCCTAATGGGACATTTGGGTCAGATGTAGTACAATGAGAAAAAGTTGCAGCATTGGTTGGATCCAAAAATGTACATGGATTTAGGCTACTCTGGGCACATTGCCTGTGGGTTACTCTGCTTCACAAGGAGCAGCCAGTCTGCAGTAAAAATTAAAATTAAAACATTAAAACAAACAAAGTGTAATGACCTAGATTTTTGGACTTTATACTGGTTGTGGTTGGAAACCACTCAGGATTTTGGTGGTCAAATCCATTTTAGGAAGACAAATTTTTAGGGAGCATCAAGGATGCACTAGAAGCTTTAAGAGCCGAAAAGCAGGAATTCTAGGTATGAGGAGGCAATTGCAATTTTCTGTCCTTGGGCTACAGAGGGCTTAGTCATGTCAATGAGAATCTGAGATGTTGGCCAAGGCTACACAGCTACAGAGTGATGCAGTGGGAACACGAACCCAAGACTTACATGCTCTAAAGATCATGCATTTTCAGTTCTACCTTGAGATCAGAGAAAATGAAGATGAGGCAGGAGGAATTTGAGGATTACAAAGTCAAAGGTGGATTTCAAGGGAATATTTTCTGTCAAGATATATGTAGAAGCCAATTTTCAGGGAATTACAGAGGAACTAGGTAACAGTGAAATGGCTTCTCAAGTTATTATAATGATTGAATGGTAGATTAACCTGGTCACTTGCTAGGCAGATGTTTCATTTCCTGTCTAACTGTCCAAAAATCCTGTGTCTAATATAATTTTTGCTCTCATATCTACCCCTTTTCTGCTCAGATGATTACTTGTTTTTCCGTATAGGCTCCCCAGTGTTATTCATGGCCCTGAGACAGTGAGTGTGGAGCTGAGTGTCAGTTAGTGACGTGTTTGGTCTTTCTTTCCTCGCTTGCTCATTCATGATGAATTTTTATTGATCTTGGAGAAAGGCAGAAGTTGACTTTTGAGACAACTCTACCATAATAAGCTCAGTAAAAACACTAGGACTAGCAAAATCTTTGTATCTCTTCATTTGTAAAGTAAAACTATAGGCTTCATTCCTAGTAAACTTAACAAAATTAGCACCAATAAAAGTATAATAAAATCTATATTATGTGAAAATATTTTAGTACACAAATACTACTTGTTAATTGGCTTAGAATTTGGGGGTTGCCATTGAAGAGCATTCCTCATTTTTTTTTTAAATTCTAGCCTTAGAAATGTTTTCTTCTGGAATATGTACATCTCTAGTCGTATTAATACCCGTTGTGTGCTTTGTGTTTTGTCCCTTATTAGGGCATCATTGCAGAATACAACAAAATCAATGATGTAAAGGAAGATGATGACACGGAGAAGTTTAAAGAAGCCATTGTGAAATTTCACAGGCTGTTTGGGATGCCGGAGGAAGAGAAACTTGTCAACTATTACTCTTGCAGCTACTGGAAGGGGAAGGTCCCCCGTCAGGGCTGGATGTACCTCAGCATTAACCACCTTTGCTTTTATTCTTTTCTTATGGGAAGGGAAGGTAAGTCATCTCAAATTTCAGTAGGAAACTTTGGAAAGTCTACTGAGGTTTGCCCTGAACTCATAAACTGCATCAAAATATCAGAAATAAATCTATAGTTATAACTAAGTCAATACTAATTTTTTTTTACTACTTAAGTGAATTTAATTATTTTTCAGTTCAAAATGGTCACTAAATAATAAAGATTCACTAAAGGTGTAATTAATTAAGTAGACCTGGATTAAATCTATAATTCTGACCTCAGAATTCACGTGGCTCAGATTTACCTCTTAAACAAGCAGAACAAATATGGTATTATAAATTCAAAGGAGTTCAGTGGGATGGGGGAGTGGGGTTGTGAGACTGCAGTATCTTGAAAGGATTTTCAGGAATCAGATGTTGACCCAGGTTTGTTCCTTGTGCTCAGCAAAACTGGTCATCCGGTGGGTAGACATCACTCAACTCGAGAAGAATGCCACCCTGCTTCTGCCTGATGTGATCAAAGTGAGCACACGGTCCAGTGAGCATTTCTTCTCTGTATTCCTCAACATCAACGAGACCTTCAAGTTAATGGAGCAGCTCGCCAACATAGCCATGAGGCAACTCTTAGACAACGAGGGATTTGAACAAGATAGATCCCTGCCCAAACTCAAAAGGAAATCTCCTAAAAAAGTGTCTGCTCTAAAACGGTGTGTGATGGAGACCTTGAGTCTTCCAGACTTTAGAAATGAGAAACTCACCCATTCATTTATTCAGTGTAACCTTTTCTGACCAACTTCAAGGGTTCTGAACACTTTTCTGTGTATAGATACAAAACTGAAAAAGACTAGCTGAGGTGCTACCTATTCAGAAAGTGAGACAGACATGACCTGCTCCAACACAAGGCAGCAGGCACTCTTCTGGTCCTATGAACAGAGTGCTGTGGGTGTACACATGGGGAGTGTTAGCCTCAGCCCAGGTGGGGAAGAGTGTGTAAGAAAGGCCTCTCAGTGGAGGGTGCTTTGAGCTGGGCTCTGAAGAGGTGATAGAAGTTACCTGTGCAGGTACATATCCATACCTGGATATTTCAGCCAGAGGGAAGATGATGATGGGGGGAGCACAAGGGAAAACAGAGAGAAGTAACTTTGTCACATGGCTAGGAGGTGGCAGGGCATGGGATGAGGAGAGGCTGCAGAGAAGCCTCAAAGTCTGAATGTGAGAGCAGAGCTAGAGAGAGGGTGATAGAAAGTTGATGCCCTGTGTGCCTGGAATTACCCTTCGTCAACACAGGGAATGAGAGAAGGAAGAGCATGTCCAAGGGATACTATAGGTCAGTTTTGAATATGTTGAATTGAGGTGCCTGTAGCTCATCTAATTGGAGATCAGTCCAGTAAGATACACGAAATTGGAAATCATTGATGTACATTTGGTAGTTGAAATCTGACCAGAGTTCTTTGTAATTAAGATGTCCTTGGTGATTTGAGACGTTTCAAAAGAGCAGTGTAAGATAGATGCTGCTACTGCAGCGGATCAAATAAAAAAAGACAAGGAAAGGGAATTAGGCAAATACGGACTTCTTTTTCAAGAAATTCAGTGGTAAAGGAGGGGAGGATTGCTTTTTTTTTAGAATGAAAAAGATTGGACATAGAATCAAATGAAGGAGGCAGATGAGAAGAGTATTTTGGTGAGGGTAGGTGTGGGGACAGGAAGGGACATAGAGATAAAGCTGTAAGAAAATTGATAATTTAAAAAGTGATATTTTGTAGAGAAAGCATGGAAAGGATGTTTGTGTGTCCTGATATACTACCTCTTCCTTTGGAACAGAGAGGAAGTAACAGTAGGTGAGGATGGAGGTGACTTTGGAGACAGAAGGGAGGGAATTGGAGGGACCTTCTGCATCATGGCCCTTTGCTCTGTGAAGTCAGAAACTAGACCATCAAGAGCCTGATGTCAGGTAGAAACTTGAGGGGAGAGGTTTAAATAACTGACATGATAAGCAAGAACAAAGAACTCATTAGAGACAAGATACTAGTTAACAGAAGACCCAGCTAAGGTCAGAAGCCATAGTTGCCCAAGGTGAGTTGTTTCTGTGTCTTTTCATGCAGTTTTGTTATTGATCTGGGGTGAACAGTGAGCCCCGGTGGATTCATATGGCTGGTTTGCATTCTCATTAGGTCTTAAAAGATAAGGTCCCCCGACAAAAGTGCTTGGATAAGAGGAAATGCAGTGACCTCTTTAGAATGTATTGCATTTCTTTAGAAAGAGGAGGAGTTTCCTGTTGAGGCTTATTTTTGCTATGATTGTTTAACATTTACAGACATTGATGGTAAGTGACTATGCAAGGGACTGAAATAAGGTAAGATAATTTTATGATGCTTTTGGGTCATTAGGTTGGGGTTAACTCCAGTATAAAGAAAGCTGAGAAGGCGAGGATGAGCCTAGCAAGATTGAGTAGGGGAATAATGGGCTGGGGGAACTTCCACTGCTGCATAATTTAGAAGGTATGGAAACATTTTTCTTATGTGAATAATTATTATTGCTTTCTAGTGATCTTGATGCCAGGGCAAAGAGTGAGAGATACCGTGCACTTTTCCGGCTTCCCAAAGATGAAAAATTAGATGGCCACACAGACTGCACCCTCTGGACTCCATTTAACAAAATGCACATTTTGGGGCAGATGTTTGTGTCCACAAATTACATCTGTTTTACCAGCAAGGAGGAGAACTTATGTAGCCTCATTATCCCTCTCCG
>NW_012109964.1:98305-99494 GCF_000951045.1 Mandrillus leucophaeus | reverse complement strand
CTGGGTTAAAAAGGGCAGGGAAATAGTAGTCTTGAGTGTGAGCATTCAGTAAAGGAAGTGGTTGAGGTGTGGGCTCCAGGTTGGTTGATTTGCTTTGAAAGCAATTTTCTAGAAATTGGCTAGCTCTGGGAAGGGTAATCCCTCCAGGGTCAGCAAGGCTCCCAAGATATCAAAGCATCAAATATAGAAACTAGGAAACGTGTTTACTGTACCTGGCTCACAGTCTGAGGGCGCCCTGGTCTAAAGGAGACAGTCTAGGTTGTGAGTCAGAAAGCCATATGTTTGTTCGGCTCTGCTCCGCTGATTTCCTGTGTTAGAACCATCGTGCTGCTGCTCACAATGGTAGCTCCCTGAGTCCATCCCAGGTCTTCTGAATCTGTATCTCTGCAAGCTTTAATAAATTTACAGGCCAATTCTTATGCACAGTAAAGTCTAAGAAACATTATTATCGTTCTGGGGTGGAGGTGGCTTCCATCCTAACTCCAGGATGATAGCTTACTCTGGTACTTGTCTGGAAGCTTTGCCATGAGGCTTGCAGTTGACAAAGACCCCAGGTTAGGCTATCAGAGAAAGGGCAATGCAGGGGTCAGCAGCCCTGCAGTTTCTAACCTGACCTCTTCCAACCTACCCTGGTCCTTTAGGGAAGCTAAGGTGGCCGGAAGCTTTGGATATTTGATCAGGATTGTCCCCTTGCTCACATCCCTTTAGCAAAGGATTCAGGTTTCTCTCTGCCTTCTTTTTCTTTTTCTTTTTTTTAATTAGGTGTAGTTTCTTCTTATTTTCTTGTTTTAAGAGTCATATGTCTTTATTCCAGAATTTGTAAAAGTACAGACAAATAAAAAGAAAAAAGTCCCCCCTAGTTCCCCTATTCAGAGAGGACCACTGTTAACATTCTATTACACAGCTTTCTAGTTTTTTCTCTGCATTGCTGTGTATATGTCGTTTATGTAATTTAGAGGTAAAACTTTATAGGGAATTTTTATTTTTACTTATTTCCTTTAACATTGAGTATATCTTAAAGTGTCCTTCAAATCATTAAATATTCTTCTATAGGCCAGATGTGATGTCTCATACCTGTAATCCCAGAACTTTGAGAAGCCGGGGCAGGAGGACTGCTTGAGGCCGGGAGTTCAAAGACCAGCCTAGGCAACATAGCAAGGTCCCATCTCTACAAAAAATTAAAACTTTT
>NW_012109964.1:97381-97906 GCF_000951045.1 Mandrillus leucophaeus | reverse complement strand
TATATAAATATATAAATATTTGTATGTATATATATTCTTCTACAATGTAATTTTTTTAAGAGATAGGGGGCCTTGCTCTGTTATACAGACTAGACAACTCCTAGGCTCAAATGAGCCTCCTGCCTTAGTCCTATGAGTAGCTGAGATTACAGGCATACACCATGACATACATATCACAATTTTAAATCCTGCAGTTTATTCCATAAAGTATATACATAATCTATTCATTCAGTTACCTATGATTGGATCTTTTCGTTGCTTCTAGTTTTCTCCCAAACATAGATATAATTTTCCTTAAGTTATAAATTGCAAACAGAAGTCAAACTGTGAATCAGAAAGAATGAAAAATGTTAGGCAACTGACAAATCCAGTTCTCCTTATCATAAGGTCAACTAACTGGAGTTATAACACATTTGAGGCCAAGATATGTTGTGGGTAAATTCTGACAGGAAAAATGTAACAGTTTTACATTTGACTGTGAAATGTATTTTGTAAGTTTTTCTACCAAATTTACCTTCTTTTTTT
>NW_012109964.1:95240-97171 GCF_000951045.1 Mandrillus leucophaeus | reverse complement strand
CACAGCCTCCCAAGTAGCTGGGACTACAGGCACCTGCCACCACGCCCGGCTAATTTTTTGTATTTTTAGTAGAGACGGGGTTTTTCACCATGTTAGCCAGGATGGTCTCGATCTCCTGACCTTGTGATCCGCCCACCTCGGCCTCCCAAAGTGCTGGGACTACAGGCGTGAGCGACCGCGCCCGGCCCAAATTTACCTTCTTAGTAGTTTTTGCTATAGGATGTTACTAAACATAATTTTCTTCACCTAATTCTGAATGTAATTTTCTTCATCAAGTGCTACCCAAATGTAGTAAAGCAGCATTACCTGTACTGGCTAGGGAAACCAATTCTGGGATTAAGAATACCATGAATGTGCTATTTATGACCTGAATGAGTCATCACTCTAAGTTTATCCAAAGGAAAATGAGGAGCAGAAAGGGTCTGGAAGCCGCTATGAAGACATCTGCTGTCCTGCTGGTCCTTCTGGTCACCACCCCCAGGGTGTTGGAGCCAGCTTGCTCTGTTTACGTTTTAGTGTGATTTAGAATACACTGGTGAAATCTTGGAGGAATTGAGAGAATGGTGATTAATATTCTCACCCTCTCTTCTGCTTGCTAGTTTTCTCTAGTAGAGCAGAGATAATAATAAATATGACTATATTTCAGGGTAAATCAGAAGAGAGGCAATCTGCAGAGGTAGAATTTAGAAATCAAGCTTGTGGTTGGAAGGCGCAGCTTTAAAGAAGCGCTCAGTGAGACAGCAGTGCCTTTTCTTTGAACTGATGACTGAGATGTATTAATGGTAGAGCCCCACCCCAACTAACGGAAGAAGCAAAAGACTTAATGTAATTTTTATTACCTTTAGGTAACAATAGTGTCAGAAGAGCAATGGGGGCGTCTCCACCATCCACGTGGGGTCTGAGTGGAGAGTGTGCCCTCCACGTGAGCTGGGTACCTTTCAGAACCAAGTCAGGCTGCTTGACATCCCTGGGAACATTACATCCTACACGGAATGTCCACTTTTAGGATTATGTAGACCAAGAATTGTTTCACTTAATTTTTTTAAATAAATAAGCTGAAATATTGACTGAAGGTTTTTGTTTTGTTTTGTTTTTTTGAGACAGTCTCGCTCTGTCGCCCAGGCTGGAGTGCAGTGGTGCAATCTCAGCTCACTGCAAGCTCCGCCTCCCGGGTTCACGCCATTCTCCTGCCTCAGCCTCCCGAGTGGCTGGGACTACAGGCGTATGCTGCCACGTCCGGCTAATTTTTTTGTATTTTTAGTAGAGAAGGGGTTTCACCATGTTAGCCAAGATGGTCTCGATCTTCTGACCTCATGATCCACCCGCCTCGGCCTCCCAAAATGCTGGGATTACAGGCATGAGCCACTGCGCCCAGCCAGCTGGAGGTTTTTAACATATATTCTACATACTGATTTTAGGTAGACCCAGTCAACAGATGCTAAGCATTTATCCAGGATCATGTTGCTATAGATTTTGAAGAAATTACTGAGCCAGCAAGAGAAGGAATTTTTTTTTTTTTTTGATACAGGGTCTCACACAGTCATCCAAGCTGGAGTGCAGTGGCACAATCTTGGCTCACTGCAGCCTCCTCTTCCACCTCCTGGGATCAGACGATTCTCCTACCTCAGCCAGCTGAGTAGCTGGAATTACGGGCATGTGCCACCACTCATGGCTAATTTTTGTATTTTTAGTAGAGACGGGATTTAATCATGTTGGCCAGGCTGGTCTTGAACTCCTGAGCTCAAGTGATCTGACCGCGTAGGCCTCCCAAAGTGCTGGGATTACAGGCGTGAGCCACGTGTCCAGCCTTTGTTTTCATTCAAAAATTACTCTCCGGTATTCCATATTAAACATCAAGACTTGATTAAGTTGCAGTCTTTTATGACTCAAATTGGTCATGAAAATATGTCTCATTATATTGTAGAACACTC
>NW_012109964.1:94669-95190 GCF_000951045.1 Mandrillus leucophaeus | reverse complement strand
TATATAAATATTTGTATGTATATATATTCTTCTACAATGTAATTTTTTTAAGAGATAGGGGGCCTTGCTCTGTTACACAGACTAGACAACTCCTAGGCTCAAATGAGCCTCCTGCCTTAGTCCTATGAGTAGCTGAGATTACAGGCATACACCATGACATCTATATCACAATTAAATTTTAAATCCTGCCGTTTATTCCATAAAGTATATACATAATCTATTCATTCAGTTACCTATGATTGGACCTTTTCGTTGCTTCTAGTTTTCTCCCAAACATAGATATAATTTTCCTTAAGTTATAAATTGCAAACAGAAGTCAAACTGTTAATCAGAAAGAATGAAAAATGTTAGGCAACTGACAAATCTAGTTCTCCTTATCATAAGGTCAACTAACTGGAGTTATAACACATTTGAGGCCAAGATATGTGTGGGTAAATTCTGACAGGAAAAATGTAACAGTTTTACATTTGACTGTGAAATGTATTTTGTAAGTTTTTCTACCAAATTTACCTTCTTTTTTT
>NW_012109964.1:63670-92504 GCF_000951045.1 Mandrillus leucophaeus | reverse complement strand
GTATTCCATATTAAACATCAAGACTTGATTAAGTTGCAGTCTTTTATGACTCAAATTGGTCATGAAAATATGTCTCATTATATTGTAGAACACTCGGATGTAACTGTTCTCCTTTCCTGGTGGCGGGGAGCTTTTGTGATAGAATTCTGCCAGAATTCATTTATCAGTGAGAAACATTTTGTAAGCCGTGTGAGCATTTATGTGTTTTATGTGGGAGCTTTGTTGTTGCTGTATACATGCTCCAGCTAGACGAAGGAATTTTTCACTTTGACTTTATCAAGATTCACATAGCTATCTGCGTTTTAGACACATAATTTAACCTTTCATCTCCTTGGCATTTTCCATTTATCCCAGACACCTCATGACCAAAAGAGCTGGTAAAAATTTTATGTGAGAAGAGGGGCTTTTGTGGATTTTTAAAAAATGAGTATTCTTTAATACATGCCTTAAGTGTTATGGGAAAATTCTTTTCATGAAAAGGAGGTATTTCCCTCCGTTATCTAGCATTTATTTCATTAGAAAGAAAATCCTTATGTACAACTTCAGGTGTCTCAGAAGATTCCTTTAATATATATTTTAATATTCTATAATGTATGTTTAATATATAATGTATATTATATATGTCATATATTAATACGTATATTTAATATAGATATTAAGGGAATCTTGTATATACTCTAACATATATATTCTGAAAACAGCAATCAGACGCTACACTTTTTCCCTCTATGGACCCCAAGCAGACCTGTTTTTTAGGGCATGCAAGAGTTTTTAGACAACTTCAACAGGTTACTTAGTCTTCAGTAGGGAAAACGTTTCTAAAGTTATGCTTTGGAGGAAAAATATTTCACATGAAAATGCTAATGAACAGCTTAAAATTTAACCTGTCTAGACTGCTTGCAGGCAGAAATGAAGAAGGGGAAAAAATCTTACCTTTAAGTATATTGTCAGAGCTGCTGCAAGTAAACCATTTTTCTAGTGCTTGCCTTGAGATTTGTTTTCTAATGTGCTAAAGAGAAAAGTTTTGATACATTTATCCCAGTTTCCAGTTTATGAAAATCCTATTATAAATCACCCATATATATGTCTTCAGTTTAGAGCTAAAACAGATGTCTTCCTTTCATTTCCCCAATGTGGTAGGCACACACATGTGCACATGCGCACACACACGGTCTGGTAGTTCAGATAGGGTTGCAATTAAGCTGTTTACATTCTTTACATGTCTGTTCAGAACAGAACCTTTAAAACTTTGCAGTGGTCGAAGGTGAAGGATGAAAAGCCCTGGAGTCTAAATGAAGCATTTGAAGGACTGGTGGTGTTTTGAAAACCATTCCAACATTAAGCTTGGTAAAAAGGAACCAGTATCCTGGGTTGTTTTCTGTCTCTTGTGGCTGATGAAGCAGCTAGGAGCCTTCTCTCTTATAGCTCCATGAAATTTTAATGAAAATCAAATAATTCCTTTATAGCAAGGTTTCTCAACCTGGGAGCTATTGACATTTTGGGACAGGCTTTCTCTGGGGTGGAGTGGGATGGCAGGGGCTGTCCTGCGTACCGTAGGATGGGGGTGGAGTGGGATGGCAGGGGCTGTTCTGCCTACCGTAGGATGGGGGTGGAGTGGGATGGCAGGGGCTGTCCTGCGTACCATAGGATGGGGGTGGAGTGGGATGGCAGGGGCTGTCCTGCCTACCATAGGATGGGGGTGGAGTGGGATGGCAGGGGCTGTCCTGTGTACCGTAGGATGGGGGTGGAGTGGGATGGCAGGGGCTGTCCTGTGTACCATAGGATGGGGTGGAGTGGGATGGCAGGGGCTGTCCTGCGTACCGTAGGATGGGGGTGGAGTGGGATGGCAGGGGCTGTCCTGTGTACCGTAGGATGGGGGTGGAGTGGGATGGCAGGGGCTGTCCTATGTACTGTAGGATGTTTAGCAGCATCCCTGGGACTCTACTACCGGATGCCAGTAGTTTCCCTCCACTTGTGACAACCCAGAATGCCTCCAGATGTTGTCAGATGTCTCCTGAGAGGAAAAGAGTCCCAGTTTTGAACCACTGATTTGGAAAAACCAGCAAGACAATTCCAGTTTCTACTATAAGCTCCAGTTTGATTGTTTTGAACTGTTTTATTTTACTGGAACATAGTCAAAGAGTCTCAGTTTTGCCTCAGTAAAATATAGGTGGTTCCTACAGAACAATGAAAGTGCCACCTTCCTCCTTTAGTGCTGCTCATAGGCTGCTGTTGGGTAATTCTTGGAAAATAATGCTCTTTGTTTCCCACTTCTTTTCAGGTGACAATTGTAGAAAAGGCAGACAGCTCCAGTGTGCTCCCCAGTCCCTTATCCATCAGCACCCGAAACAGGATGACCTTCCTATTTGCCAACTTGAAAGATAGAGACTTTCTAGTGCAAAGGATCTCAGATTTCCTACAACAGACTACTTCCAAAATATATTCTGACAAGGAGTTTGCAGGAAGCTACAACAGTTCAGATGATGAGGTCTGTGGAAGACACCTGAAAGCATTTTTGGTTTATCCTCTTCCTGTGCCCAAGTGTGTTCACTTCCTTGCCCATTTTGTTTGATCTTCCAGCTTTGCATCCGATGCCCAGAGTGATATCTCAGCAATATCTCATTTAAATCTCAAGGACTTTGTATTTGGGGTCATAGATTTGGAAAGAACCTTACAGAGCACCTGGAATAACACTTTTATTTTACACTTGAAGAAATTCTTAAGTAATCTGTTCTAGTTACATAGCAAGTGACTTGGGTCCATATAGTGACATTGTTCAGAATGGTATAGAGGTCACTAAATAAAGTCTCAAACCTGAAGTACAAATCATTATGATGATTTTATTATGATAAAATATATATTGGGTCCCTGTGGAATTCTTCCCTGGACCAACGTTCAGGAAAACTGGAGGCCTGAAAAGACAGGCGACTAGCTGAATGGTTAGAGGAAGTTACTGGCAGATAAAACATGTTTTGAAGGTGGTAAGCTCACACATAACATCCTTGTCTCCGTTCACCTGCTCCAAGCTTATATGGGCATTTTTGAGGCACCAGAAACTCAATGGGGTGATGAGGCAGCCATAGCTGCTGATTCAACCATGACATGCTTTGCATACATGCAAATCAGATAAACAAATGGGCAAGCACTTTGTTGCGAATATACATCTAAAACATGAAGATTCAGAAACCTGTTGTGAGCATTGAAGTGCTGCAACCCGGGACCCAGCCACCTGTCTAATCCCTGCCAGAATGATGGCTGGCTGCTTTTCTCCTATTTCTTCACATAACAAGAAACATCATGGGAAAAAATGATGGAGCTTTTGATAACCATACAGAAGACACTGAAGAAGTAGGTTATATTGCCCGTGTCCTCCCAATGTCTTGTTCCTCTCTGTGTTGACAGGTGTACTCTCGACCCAGCAGCCTCGTCTCCTCCAGCCCCCAGAGAAGCACGAGCTCTGATGCTGATGGAGAGCGTCAGTTTAACCTAAATGGCAACAGCGTCCCCACAGCCACACAGACCCTGATGACCATGTATCGGCGGCGGTCTCCCGAGGAGTTCAACCCGAAATTGGTGGGTGCCTCTCACTTTTCCATGAAACTTTGTAGATCTGAACAATGCCACTAACACTATTTTTCACTATAAGTAAATTCACACATGACTGTGTAAATGGAGATTTTCCTATTAAGCAGATTTTGGTCTAAATATATTGTAAGTTTCACAGTGGCTTCCTGGAAGGAGGTGAGTTACAGAGGGTACCGGTGACTTCTTTTGGTCTTGTTTGGTTTTTCACTCTTGCTTAAGTTAAACCAACAAATAAATACCTGATTTCTCAGCCCATATTAGAACATCATTAACTTACCTTCACTTGGGGGTGTAGACATAAAACCATAAATACAATCTCAGGTAAGTAGGATTCTGACTCTGGGCCCAAAAGCTTTGTGGCAGAGCTGCAGGCCATGATAGATGTGTAAAATTAGAGAACTCCAGAAAATCTGAGTTCCTTTTTCTCATGAGTTCTTTCTGGAACTTGTCACTCCATTCAGCAGGGAACATGTTCTGACCTTCCATCACTCTTCTCTTACCATCCTCAGGGTACTTTGGATGTCGTAATGTTTCATTATCCCTTTCAGGCCAAAGAGTTTCTGAAAGAGCAAGCCTGGAAGATTCACTTTGCTGAGTATGGGCAAGGGATCTGCATGTACCGCACAGAGAAAACGCGGGAGCTGGTGTTGAAGGGCATCCCGGAGAGTATGCGTGGGGAGCTCTGGCTGCTGCTGTCAGGTATGGCCGCTGGGCTGGGAGTGCTGGTGTCAGAGTCTGTGGGACTCCACGCCAGGGCCTCTCTGTGCCTTCAGTCATGCCTCAGGGGTTCTTTCAAATATGCATCCCCCAGTTGAAAGCTACGTCATGTTTCCTCACCAGGGTATTGAAGTCCCTCAATTATTGTTCCCTTTATAAAATTATAGGGCCCATAGAAAGTAGACCAGATGTTGAAGCCACCATCCTTCGAGTCTTTATAAGTACTTCCGTTTCTTCAGTCAGGCTATTTAGGAATAAAGGAGAACCTGAAGTAAAAGAGCAGAATACTTTGTGACTTGGATAGTTCTTTTTTCCTTTCCCAGCTACGTCAACTTCATTGAGAATGTTTAGGTGTGACACATCCTCAGAGCAGTCATCGGGTGGGGAAGTGGGAGGAAAGAAATGAGAGGAATGAAAAGGCCCGGGTGTTTGATTTTTGCCACCTCCTGAAGTCTTTGGTCATCACTGGAACCATAAAGTTGAGGCCAGAGTCTGCACTGGAAATAAAAGCCTACTTAGATCATACCTTGTACTTCAAGCCAGAGATGCCAGGCAGGACAGAAGGGGACACGTCCATGGACCAGTGGTGAAGAGGCATCCATCTTTATTGGTCCACAGAACTGGCTCTTGTGACTGTCCATCATTCTGTCACATCAGATCTTTGAGCCCTGCTACAGAAACCAGAGATCCTTCAGGCTAAGCCCACACTGCTTCCTCCCATCCGAAGCACTGAGTGTGTCTCGGGGATCTTTAGTATCTCAGACATCAGAGCACTCCTTAGTTTCACTAACTTTACTTTCACATGTAAATCAGTTGCTCTATCTAGATTGAAGCCTGAAATATAATCATTCTAAATAGGCTTATGTGAATATTTTTATTTGAACCTAAGATGGTCTGACACAAATGCTGTTATTAAAAGCTTTTATTCTTAGAAAGTGATATTAAAATTAATAATTACCAGACTCACAGGAAAGCCTTTAAAGAAACCTATAGCTCTTTGTAAAAGTAGATGTAAATGCCCATAATGAGATGTATAAATGTCTCAGAAATAGGAACATATAATCCTGAAAAATAATTGGTTTTGTCTATTTCATGTAAAACTAGTTTGTTCTATATTTATTTAATACATGTCTTATTTTTCATTTTTCTTTCCTTCTTTCTTTTTGTAGAAATAGACATCTTGCTGTGTTGCCCAGGCTGGTCTCAAACTTGTAGGCTCAATCAATCCCCTACCTCAGCCTCCCAAAGTGCTGGGATGACAGTCATGAGCCACTGTGCCTGGCCTCATTTTCCCTAAGTAGACCAGCCATAGCTCCTCATTTAGAAACCTAAATTTGAGTCAACTCATCTCTAATTATAATTCAAACCCAAGAAGATCATTACCATCCAGTCTTCTCTTGTCTTCCCTGTGTTTGGTGAACTAGTCACCTTGACAACCAGATTCACATCACTGACAGAGTAAACAGAGTTCCATTTTCATCTTCCTTGTTCAAATTAGAAGTTATTTATAGCTGTGTTTTAAGTGAAAATGAAACTCAAGACAAGTACTGGGAAACTAGTATATACAACAATAGTACACAGCCCTATCTCAGAGATAATGTTGAGAGTTAGACCCAGCGTTTCCTTTAATGGCAGCGTTTCCTTTAATGGCAGCCCTCTTTTGGGGCGATAACTGAGCCCGTATTTCCACATCCAGGAATGGGGTTCGCCTGAGGGCCAGCCTGTCATGAAGAGAGCACAGCTCCAGGCCAGAGCCCAACTTGGGTCTCACCTGCTCCCTGTGACCCTTAGGGCGACGGCCTCATGACCTGAATTCTGTACCCACTGACATGAAATGCAGGTGAGATGACAGGAAATCACAGTGTCTCTCCCACAACAACAGAGCAAAAGCCAGCGTTATGTCCCTGTCAGCCGGGTTGGCTTTTCCAGGGCAAGCGTGAGTGGTGAGGCCAGCTCTCTTAGTGACTGTCAGAGACGAGGCCTGGGCCAGTCCAGGAATCTTGGGACTCCAATTTTCTGAATTATGAAATGTGAGTGTATACCCTGTCAATATATATATCATTTATATATTTTTATGATATCTTTATTGAGATACAATTCAGAACTTACTAGTTAAGGTGTATAATTCGGTGGCTTTTTTTTTTTTTTTTTTAGTATATTCACAGAATTGTACAATGATCACAATTATAGAACATTTGTCATCTCCCAAAAATACCCCATACCTTTTATCCATTTAGAAAATAGATATAAACTGTTTGGAAATACAGACTGGTAGTTCCATTCCCCTCAAGCCCACTCCCAGCCCCAAGCAACCACCAGACTACTTTCTGTTGCTAGACATTTTGTATAAATGGAATCATATAATATGTAGTTTTTTGTGACTGGTTTCTTTCACATAGCGTACTGTGTTCAAGGTTCCATCATGCTGTAGCATGTATCAGCATTTCATTCCTTTTTATGGCCAAATATTATATCATTGTATGGATATACTACACTTTGTTCATTCGTTTTTCAGTTGATAAACATTTAGGTTGTTTCTACTTTGTGGTTCCTATGAATAATGCTGCTATGAATGTTCATCTACGTGTTTTTGTGTGTCCTGGGCACAGTGGCCCATGCCTGTAATCCCAGCACTTTGCGAGGCCAAGGCGGGAGGATCACTTGAGCCCAGGAGTTTGAGACCAACCCAGGCAACATAGTGAGACCCCATCTCTACAAAACAAATTTTTTTAAAACTAGCTGGGTGTGGTGGCATGCACATGGAGTCCCAGCTACTCAAGAATCTGAGATGGGAGGATCGTCTGAGCCTGGGAGGTTGAGGCTGCAGTGAGCCGTGATCAGACCTCTGCACCCCAGCTTGGGTAACTCAGCAAGACCCTCTCTCAAAAAATAAAACACAGATTTAAAATTTAGAAAATTAGAAAGTTTAAAATATTTTTAAATACAGGTTTTTGTATGGACACCTGCTTCTATTTCTCTTGAATATATGAATGAAGTGGAATTTCTGGTTCGTATGGTAACTCTATGTTTAACCTTTTAAAGGTTAAACATTATTTTGATTTGCATTCTTCTGAAGGATAATGATGTTGAGCATTTTTTCATGCACTTACTGACCACTTCTATATCTTCTTTGTAGAAATATGTACTCAGATCCTTTGCCTGCTCTTAATTGGGTTATCTTTTCATTATTGAGTTGTGAAAGTTTTAAACATATTTGAGATACAAATTGGTTATCAGATTTTTTTCTAAAAAATGCTCCCATTCTGTGCATTGTCTTTTCACTGTCTTGATGGTATCCTTCGAAGCACAAAAAAATTTAATTTTAATGAAATAACAATTTGTCTATTTTTTCTTTTGTCCTCTGCTCTCATGACATGAAGATTTACACCTATACTTTCTTCTAAGAGTTTATGGTTTTAGCTCTTACAGTTAGGTCATTTTGAGTTAATTTTTTTTTCTTTTTTTCTGGAGACTGAGTCTCACTCTGTCGCCCAGGCTGGAGTGCAATGGCATGATCTCGGCTCACTGAAACCTCCATCTCCCGGTTCAAGTGATTCTCCTGCTTCAGCCTCCTGAGTAGCTGGGATTACAGGCATGCACCACCATGCGTGGCTAATTTTTGTATTTTTAGTAGAGACAGGGTTTCACCATGTTTGTCAGGCTGGTCTCAAACTCCTGACCTCGTCGTGATACACCCGCCTAGGCCTCCCAAAGTGCTGAGATTACAGGCATAAGCCACTGCACCCGACCTTGAGTTAATTTTTTATGTGGTGTGAGATGAAGGTGATAGTCTAATTCATTCTTTTCTGTATGAATATCCAGTTGTCCTAGCACCGTTTGTTGAAAATACTGTTCTTTCCCCCATTGAATTATCTTAGCACCCTTGTTAAAAATTAATAGACCTTAAATATTAGGATTTATTTCTGGACTCTTAAATCTAGTCCATTGATCTCTATGTCTGTCTTTATGCCAGTACTTCACTGTCTTGCTTACTGTAGCTTTGCAGTAAGTTAAAATTGGGAAGTGTGAGTCCTCCAATTTTCTTGTTCTTTTTTGAGTCTCTTGAAGTTGCATATGAATTTTAGGACCAGCTAGCCAATTTTTGCAAAAAGGACATCTGGGATTTTGATAGGTATTGTGTTGAATCTGTAGATCAATTTGGGAGTTTTTCTATCTTAACAACATTAAGTCTTCCAACCCATAAACACAGAATGTCTTTTATTTAAGTCTTTGTCAATTTCTTTGAGCAATATTTTTAGTTTGCCGTGTGCAACTCTTACATGTGTTTTGTTATATTTATTCTGAACTATTTTATTCTTTTTGATGCTGTGGTAAAGGGAATTCTTTTCTTACTTGCATTTTCAGATTATTCATTGCTAGCCTATAGGTTTTGTGTATTGATCTTGTATCCTGAAGCCTTCATGAACTCATTCATTTTTTCCAGCATTGTTGAGATATAATTGACAAATACAAATTATATATATTTAAGGTGTATTAATTTGACGATTTGATATACATTGTGAAATGATTACTGTAATCAAGCTAATTTAACATACCTATTACCTCACATTGTTACTATGTTTTTTCTTTTTGTCTTTTTTTCTTGTTTTTTTTTGGTGGGGAGAGTTTGGTGAGAGAATACTTAAGATCTACCCTCTAGCAAATTTCAAGTGTACAACACAGTATTACATGAGATCTTCAGAACATTTTCATTTCTTATAACTGAAGCTCTATACCCTTTAACCAACATCTCTCCATTTTCCCCCTTCCTTAGCTCCTGGTAATCACCATTCTACTCTCTGTTTCTATGAGTTTGACTATATTAGATTCCATATATAACTGAGAACATGTATTACTTGTCTTTCTGTGCCTGGTTTATTTCACTTAACATAATGTCCTCCGGGTTCAACCACTTTATCAAAAATGACAGAACTTCCCCTCTTATAGGCTGAATATAGTATC
Organism: Mandrillus leucophaeus; assembly: GCF_000951045.1. Taxonomy (NCBI): domain Eukaryota; kingdom Metazoa; phylum Chordata; class Mammalia; order Primates; family Cercopithecidae; genus Mandrillus; species Mandrillus leucophaeus. The sequence continues at coordinate 83,240 of NW_012109964.1, read as the reverse complement.
CCATTTTGTATATATGCCCCGTTTTCTTTATGCATTCATCTCTTAATGGGCATTTAGATTGTTTCTATATCTTGGCTGTTGTGAAAATGCTGCAATAAACATGGGAGTGCAGATATTTCTTCAGGATACTGATTTCACTTATTTTGGATATATGCTTAGAGTGGAATTACTGGACCATAAGGTAGCTCTATTTTTAGTTTAGGGAGTGTCTATACTGTTTTCTATAATGGCTGTAGCAATTTACATTCCCACCACAGGGTACAAGGGTTCCCTTTTTCTCCACATCCTTGCCAACACTTGTTATCTTTTGTCTTTTTGATCATAGCCATTCTGACAGGTATGAGGTGGTATTTCATTGTAGTTTTGATTTGCATGTCCCTGATGATTAGTGATGTTGAGCACTTTTAAATCACCTGTTGGTGATTTGTATACCTTCTTCTGAGAACTGTCTATTCATTTCCTTTGCCCATTTTAAAATCAGGTTGTTTGGTTTAGACTATTGAGTTCTGTGAATTCCTTATATATTTTGTATATTGACCCCTTATCAGACATATGGTTTGCAGATATTTTCTGCCATTAAGTTGCTTTTTGATTGCTTCCTTTGCTGTGCAGAGCGTTTTAGTTTGATGCCATCCCACTTGTCTGATTTTTGCTTTTGCTGCCTGTGCTATTGGTGTCACATCCAAAAAATAATTGCCATATCAGTGTCAAGAAGCATTTTCTCTCTATATTTTCTTCTACCAGTTTTATGGTTTCAGGAACTGTGTTAAAACTTTAATCCATTTTGCATTAATTTTGGTACATGGTATAAAAAAAAGGGTTCATTTTCATTCTTCTGCATGTGAATATTCAGTCTTCCCAACAGTAATGTAATTAAAATTTAGATTGAGAAGTAGATACTTGCATATAGGGTTTTTCTGTCTTAAAGAATCTTAAAGTGTAAGTATCTCAAGTAGATGAGGTTTAGTATAATTCTCCATCCTCATCCCCACCACCCAAGGAACTTCCATCACTAATGATGACTCACCACTGCTAGGAATACTCTTACCACTCTCTGCAATTTGAAAAACCCCACCAACTATCTCCACCTTCTCCTCAATATGACTGTTAAACCCTTCAGAACTAACAGGTTAGCAGGCAGTTTTCAAACTTATTTTGAGAGGCAGACCCTCCTTTTTCAAGTGAAATCTTAATGAAAACCACAATAAAATAAAAGCAGAGCTGCTGGGGTTGAAGAGAGCAATGAGAAGGTGAAGCCTCAGCCTGGCTTGTGATGATGACCTCCCCACCTGTGGTCCTAAGCGGTCCCTTGGGACTGTCTGTGGGCGTTCCGCGGTGCATGGTTTTGTAGCTTGGGAACCTCTACCTTAGGAAAGTTTTTAAGTAGCCAGCCTACTATGGAACTGAAAGAGGGAAGGAGGCCACAGGAAAATTCACCAGTCTAGCCACGATTGCAACATACCACATCTGTGATTTCACCTTCTCTTACAAGTTTCCTTTGAGAGGTAGGGAAGTAAAGCGGTTCAATCGTAAGCTGTAGTTGCAAACCAAAGGGCAGAGTGCTCACATTTTTGATATTGTATCTGTTGGATATATCTCAGGTGCCATCAATGAAAAGGCCACACATCCTGGGTACTATGAAGACTTAGTGGAGAAGTCCATGGGGAAGTATAATCTCGCCACGGAGGAGATTGAGAGGGATTTACACCGCTCCCTTCCAGAACACCCAGCTTTTCAGAATGAAATGGGCATTGCTGCACTAAGGAGAGTCTTAACAGCTTATGCTTTTCGAAATCCCAACATAGGGTATTGCCAGGTAAATGTCACAGGTGGTTTATGCTAAAAAATAAATAAAATTTCTATTTATTTGCCAACACATAGTGGGAAGGAAGGTTTACGGTTAACAGAACTATGACTTCACCAGGCCCTCTCAACCTTGGCACTGTTGACACTCTGGACTGGTTAATTCTTTGTTGTATGGGCTGTTCTGTTCTTTGTAGGATGTTTAGTAACATCGCTGGCCCCTACCCACTAGATGCTGGTAGAAAATCCCCAGTTGTAACAACCAAAAATGTCTCTAGATATTGCCAAGTGTCTGAGAGGCAGAATCATCCTGGGTTGAGAACCACTGCACTGAGCGGAGGAGCCCTTTCTGGATTCACCACTGTCTAGCTAGGTGACCTGGAGAAGATCCTTCTGATCACTCTCTGCCTCAACCCTCATCCCACCCTGGAGTAAGAGAGAGCATCCTGAGCACCAGGCCTGTCACTGTGGTTCGCCACAGTGTTCCTCCTTTGCATCCTCTTAAGTAATAATGTCCTTAAATAGAGCTTTTATATGCTAGGGTTATGTCTTAATACACACTAAAATAAATGCTTAACTTAGTATTAAGAAAGGTGCCTACATACCAACAAAAGTCATCTCTTGTACTGGTATAGATGCCAAAATTTGGGAAGCTCCAAAATAACGTGACCTTAGAATCAAAGGCTATATCGTCATAGAGGCCTTCCCTGACAATCCAGCAAAAGCTAAAAGAGGCTGAACTCCTACTTCAACACGCAAGTGCACGTGCATGCACATGTTAGTCTCCCTCTACTGCATTAGTTTACCTTTTTATAACTTTCAATTTAAATAACCCCCCACACAGACTAGTTAACCTTTTCATCTTTGTTTTATCTAACACCAGCATTTAGGACCTGCAAGATATCACCACTGTGTCCCTCATCTTCCAATACCTAGTCCAGAGCCTGTTACAAGGTAGACCCCTAAAAAACCTATCTCCACTGAACTGGCAGGGACCATCATCATGTACTAGGATCAGCAGGTTAATTCTCAAGTGGAATTTCCATGATGATATCACTTGGGAACAAAATGAGTAAGACTTACAAGAAAGAGCCTATTAAACCAAAATACCTTTTTTGAAATTATATTGTAGAAGCCTGATGAACAGTTACTGGTTTCTAGGAGATCAAAAGCATAGGAGGTAATTGGCCTCTAATATAATGAAGTTCATATTTATCTTTTAATCTTCCTCTTTTTAATTAAGAAGACTATTAAAGTAGTTGGGTCTAGAGTGGTTATGAGGTATCTGATAATATCTTTTAATAAAGTACAGTTACTTTAGAATTTAAATCACTCTCAGTTATCACTACCATCTCTCTCCAGATGAAAATGTTGGGTGAGGACTCCAAGTCTGAAAGGTTTCATTGTTCTCTGAGGAAAGCCTGGAGCCATGTGTACCTGATTATAGAAACCATTATGGAAAGTTACAAAGGAAATGTTTACCTCACTGAATTAAGAACATTGAGAGATTTTAGCAGGTTAAAAGCTTTGTGAAATAGCCTTTGGGCAAATTTTTGGAATAGGGGTTTGCCAGTAGGAGTTCAGGGCTCTGTCTGGTGAATATTGGTGCTGAGGAAGACTCTGCACACTTACTGGTTCAAGGACTCAGGATTTTACATTTTTAAAGGGTCATAAAACAAAACTCAGAAGAATGTGTGACAAGAGACTATGTATAGCCTCCAAAGCCTAAACATGTTTATCTGGCCTTTCACAGAAAAGGTTTGCCAGCCCCTGTGAGAATAACTGAGTAATTTTAATATGCTAACAGAATTTCTTATATTTTAAACTGTATTTGTTGACATCCTCTTTCACTTTTTTAGGCCATGAATATTGTCACTTCAGTGCTGCTGCTTTATGCCAAAGAGGAGGAAGCTTTCTGGCTGCTCGTGGCTTTGTGTGAGCGCATGCTCCCAGATTACTACAACACCAGAGTTGTGGGTAGGTGGAGATGCATTTAACATTTCAACCTATGTCTTGTCAAAAAGATGTTTTTAGAGAAGTACCAGCCGGAACACTATTTCTGGTCACCATAAGCCAGAAGAGTTTCAGACTACTCCAGTTTTTCAAAATGGAAATGAGAGAGGTTGAATAAATATAGGTTGTATACAAAGGAGCCCCATGGAGTTTAAGGGACTACACACATATCACTGCTCCAGAAATTATTTTAGAAAATATTTGATGTGTGTGTCACTCTGACATGTGAGAGCTACACCAGGTATACGTACCATCAACACAAAGAGATTTGATAAGAAAATTAATAAAGAGGATGGGAACCTATGAAATACAGAGGTATTCCCAAAAAAAAAAAAAAAAAAAAAAAAAAATGGGGTGGAAAAAATAGAATATAGAGGTTTATTGAAAACTAGGTTTCTAAGGTATTTTTCAGGACTGGTTTTATTGCAGAGCAAACACCTGTTTTAAGGATTTAAATTATTGCTGTAACTCCTTGTAATTCTGTCAAATGTCAGTGATTCATTTTAGCAGGACAAGCTTTTCATTGCTAGGGTCATACAGTATATTGTTTATGCTTCTCACTTGCGTTCTTTCTATATTTCTAAACATTTGCACATGAATTTGATTATGAAAATATTATCAAAAATGTCCTTAAGTTGATCATGAATGTGTACAACAGGAATGCTTTTAAGTTTTAAAAAAAGTAATTTTTTAAAAAAATGATTAATATATGGGCACCATGCATCCAGAAGTGTGATTTTTTTTTTTTTTTTTTTTTTTTTTGAGACCATCTCGCTCTATCGCCCAGGCTGGAGTGCAGTGGCGTGAACTTGGCTCACTGCAACCTCTGCCTCCCGGGTTCAAGCGATTCTCCTGCCTCAGTCCCTGAGTAGCTGGGACTATACAGACTCCTGCCACCATGCCTGGCTAATTTTTGTATTTTCAGTAGAGACAGGGTTTCACCATGTTAGCCAGGCTGGCCTTGAACTCCTGACCTCAGATGATCCACCTGCCTCAGCCTCCCAAAGTGCTGGGATTATTATTATTAATACTATTTTGATAAACAAAAGTTTGCCAGCTAAGCTGCTTAGATGTACATTTGGAACTGTAGTCATTGGAACTGTTGATGTTCTGGCTGATGACGGACTGCATATACAACAGATGTCCCATTAGATTATAATACTGTATATTTACTGTTTCATTTCTATGTTTTGATACACAACTATTTACCATTATGTTATAGTTGCCTACAGTATTTAGTACAGTAATGTACTATACAGGTTTGGAGCCTAGGAGCAATAGGCTATGCCATATAGCCTAGGTGTGTAGTAAGGCTCTACCGCCTAGGTTTGTGTGAGTAGTTTCTAAGATGTTGACATGACAAATTCACCTGACAACCCATTTCTTAGAACATGTCTTCATTGTTAAGTGATGCATGACTATACATGGATGTACATTTCATGCCAAACCAAACATTATGTTGCCAACACAATAACTAATTGTATGTCATGAAACTTTATAAACTGGCTTTCTTAACAACCCTTATAATTGTCATGTGATTGTTCTTTTTTGGAAGGGAAAACGGGGCAGGAAGAGCCCCGAAAAAGAAGATGCAGCCAGAACTAATCTGGTGACTGAGCTGTGTTGACACCTTGGTCTAGTAACAGTCACAGCAGAACAGTTAGCAGAAAGGAACAGAGTCCTGTGCTAGCAGTCATTGTGAACTGGATTATTAGTCAAGTTGTTTGAATGGATTCTTTAGTTACACTGTGTAGTTGGCTAAGCTGTGCCTTTTTGTGTATCTCGCTGCCACAGGTGCACTGGTGGACCAAGGTGTCTTTGAGGAGCTAGCACGAGACTACGTCCCACAGCTGTATGACTGCATGCAAGACCTGGGCGTGATTTCCACCATCTCCCTGTCTTGGTTCCTCACACTATTTCTCAGTGTGATGCCTTTTGAGAGTGCAGTTGTGGTTGTTGACTGTTTCTTCTATGAAGGAATTAAAGTGATATTCCAGTTGGCCCTAGCTGTGCTGGATGCAAATGTGGACAAACTGTTGAACTGCAAGGATGATGGGGAGGCCATGACCGTTTTGGGAAGGTATCGTACTAAGCCTCACTTTGAAAACCACCTCCGGTTTTCTTCCTCTTGCTTTCTCTTCATTTCATTAGTCTTAACTGATTTGATGGTGGTCATAATACCCACTTCTTCCTGTGGCTGATGATTTATTTTCATATGCTTTTTCTTTAGAAATTAACAGAATTTCTTTCTCTCTTTCCATCTTTAAAGAAACTCTAGTCCTTTGTTTTAAAATGTAGAACTTGCAGAAAATGATAGGAGAATTATAATGGGAGGATTCCAGTTTCTTCTCCGTGTGACTTCTGATGCATTCTTCTTCCAGGTATTTAGACAGTGTGACCAATAAAGACAGCACATTGCCTCCCATTCCTCACCTCCACTCCTTGCTCAGCGATGATGTGGAACCTTACCCTGAGGTAGACATCTTCAGACTCATCAGAACTTCCTACGAGGTAGGTCTTGTTTCCTAGCTGAGCAGAGCTTGACCATGCATTCCACACTTCCGTTGCTGCCTGTTTTGTGCTGATGTAACAGAATACCACAGACTGGGCAAAGAACAAATATTTATTTCTCAATTCTAGACTTTGGGACACCCCAAATCAAGGCATTGGCAGGTTAGGGCCTGGACTTTCTGCTTCCAAGATGGCACCTTGCATGCGGTGTCCTCCAGAGGGGAGGAATACCACGTCTTCACTAGCAGAAGAGAGAGAACCCATGCTCATAAGACCTTTTTATAGTGACATTAATCCATTTGTGAAGGCAGAGTCTTCATGACCTAAATGTTGCAGGTGATTGGCAACTATCTGAGGCTGGTATCATGTGGACAGTAGGAAGAATTTACCAAGGCAGTTGTAAGTAAAGAAAAGCAGATTTATTAAGGAAAGCATAAAAATACATTTCAAGGATGCAATGGGCAAGTTAGCAAGAGAGGAGTTAACTGCAAAGAGACAAAGGCTTGCTGGGGATTTTATAGGATGGTTCTTGTGCTGTGTGCTGGAAAGGGCTTTGTGCAGTACTGAGAACGCCGAGGTTGTAGTGAGCTAACTTGCATTTTTCTGTCAGCCGAGGGTCTGGTGATAGCTGGGCACAGGAAATTATGAGTTATTTGTACAGGAGAGCTATGTGTCCTTGATCATGAAGAAGGGTAGACTTATAGCTTATTTGTTTTGTTTATTTATTTATATATATATTTATTTTGCTTTCCCTGGGTCCTGCTAGCCCAATTCCCTTTCCCTAATTAGGACTCCACACTAAATACCTCCTATGAGACCCCACTTTCCAACACTGCTGTGATGGGGATTAATTTTCAACATGCGTTTTAGGGAGAATAAAAACATTGAGACCATAGGCTTACCTGCTTCCTTCTACACTGTGAGAACTACTGGTCAGAAGTAAGTAGTTCTGTGCTAGCTGACAGCTTTGACCTCCAGAGATGGACACTGAATGGAGCCTGGATGTCTTGATGATTACATAGTAGCACATGGCAAGACAAGCTGTGGCTCTCCAGCGCTTTACCATTCCCATCCTGAAGCCTGATCTAGTAGCAGCTCAGTTTCAACTCTTTGTAGATGAAGGAGGGGCTGTTGAGAGTGGGCATGGGGAGGCTGACCTTCACAAATCAATTTGCTTTCTGTTCCCATGCTAAGTACTTAGGGTTTCTTTGAAGTAGACAGTCTGAGGCACTTAGAATAGCCTGTATAGCCCAGAGTAGACCAAAGTCCTAGGATTCCTCTAAAATTGCTTGGCCTGGGTGGAGGAGAATGCGTTCTTGTCCATCATGACCCTGGAATCAGCCTGATCTGCTGCTCAATCTCACAACAGAACTAATACGCTTCTTGGGGTGAAGGAACCACAGTGCCACTTGCCCCTTAACCACCTGGTGGTTTGTGAGGCCCCAAGTGCTCATAACACTTGATGGTTTCTTCATTTCCTGATCCTTGATTCTCTAAACTTTTATAGAAATGATCACTAAGAAAGAGAAAGCATGAGTATTCTGCTGAGCACACTGTGCTCTCTACAGATGTTTGTGATTTTGACTGGTGATTGTCAGTATTCCAGCTAGCAACAAAGTGCATAGGAGAGAAATAGTGAGGAATGGAGTGAGATCAGAAAGCCTCTCTTAAAGTAAAAAATTTAGTGCTTTAAAAAAATTGCTATGGATATAGAAATCTTTTCAGAAATGTTTGTCCTTAACTCATAATGAGACAGACTGGTAATTATTTTTTTAATCTTCATTGAAACTCCATATATATTGAAAGCAAAATGTTTTGTTTTAGAATCATAAAAGCAATACATGTTTATTTTAGAAATTGTAGGGAAATAGGATGAAAAAAATAAACTGTATCCTATAAGCATTTTACATTTCCCTTAAGTATGTTTTTATACTTACAACATACACTTCTTTAAAAAAGGTCCTTCTAAATACTGCTTTGTCATTTTCTATGTATACCATGAGCATTCCCTAATATATTAAATATTATTTGAAGGCATGATTTTACTAAATTGTATTCTGCTTTAATGAGGTAACAAAATTTATTTACCTAGTTCCCTTTTGTTAGACACTTACTTCGATTTCTTCCAAATTTTCAGTATTATATAGCATTCTAAGATAAACTTGTACCCAAATATCACATCTCTGATTATTGTCTTAGAATCCTAGAAATGAATTTAAATTAAAAGTTTGGGTTAAAAAAATTAGATTAAAAAAAAAGAATGATCAAGCTATTGGCACACACTGTCAAATTTCCATAAAGTATGTTTCAATTTATGTTTCCACGATTAGATATAAAGAATGAATATTTCATCTTACTATCTCCAAAACTATTTCCATATGCATTTAAAAAAATCATTGTCCCCAGGACTTTGGAATAGTACTGTATGATGTAAGCAAGAGCTTTTCTATCTGTGGGTTGCTTTTCTAAAGGAATCCTCAGACCTTTATTGTTAAAAGAATTCTGCACCAAAGTATTGTGGGATACAATGGGGTTTCTCTTCCAATTATCTGATCAATCTTTTATTCTTTAATTCATAGTACGCCCTGCCTTTTTCTTCTTTTTCTCCTTTTTCCTTTTTGCCTTTGTTAGATGCCTAGTGCCGCCTCAGTACCAAGCGTTATCAGTACCAGCTCACATTCCTTTCCTTATTTGGAAGGAGGACTCACTTTCTTGTTCATTACGGACACCCGCTTCCTCTTTCTCTCCACTTTCTTTTACGTTCCCACCCTATCTAAAAAAATCAAATGTTTGGCCAACCGGGATTAGTTTAGATTGTATGACCCGACCCCAGCCAATGGGGAAAGGGTACAGGGGCAGGTCCTGCATCAGGAATAAAGGCTCTCATGCCCTTTGTTCAGATGTGCTCTCATGGCAACTGGCCAAGGAGGCACAGAAGTAAAATTCTTCTTCTCTGAGCAGAAGTAAAATTGTTTTGCTAAGAATCTTTTGTTCAAGTGTTCAATTTCCTTAGGATTTTGAACATTATTCCTAAAAATTAAAGGTTAGTATGTGGCAACTCAGCTTTATTCTCAACAGCAGATAAGCTAGCTTCATGCTGAAGTCAGCACTTTGCCCCTTTTTAAAGGGAAAGCAAAGAAATTGAGACAAGGCCAAGGGCTGATTTCCATTTACATCCTCTTGGGCTGATCCCTAATGGTGGCCCTCAGGTTGCCAAGCATCCTATCGTAACAGGACAAAGCTGCAGTTCCCTTCGTCTGCCTGGAAAGACAATCCTTTTAACTTATGTCAGTGCCTATATTACCAGGTCTTTCGGTGCATGGTAACTGGGTTTTTGTTTTCTCTTCTCTGCTTAAGTGTCACTACTCTGCTCATGTTTCCAGTGGCTCTCTAATGCCTTGTACATCAACTTTAAGAGAACACCACGAACTCTTGCTGATCGTTTTCTCCCTCCTAACCAGTAAATTGGTGGTTTTCAATCCTGCCTGTGCATTAAATCACTTAATTTTTTTTTTTAAGCTAAGCTTTTAAAAACAAACTCCTAGGCTCCATCCCAGGCCAATTAAATCTGAATCTAGGCATGAAGCCCAAGAGTATGTATTTTTAAAAAAATTTCCCAGGTGATTCCAAATGTCCGGTCAGGGTTGAGATTCACTGCACTGGCAGAATGGGGCTAATCACTGATGTAGATAAGAATCTGGTTTGGGCTCAGGCATGACACCTGAATGTTCTCAGGTACACAATGCATTTCTTTCTGTTCCTCAGGATAATTAGCTGTGACAATTGAAACATAGGAAAGAAATCCTGAAAGCACATTCATCTTTTGAGATTTAGTTAAGGGCTCCCGAGGTTGCTAGAAATCAGTCTGATATTGATAAGTTCACTTCATAAATACCTCGTGGGGAAAATCTCACCCATTATAAGTTCCCCTAAGCCTCTGTTGAAAGGAATTGTGCAGGTGGTATGAGACTCCAGTTTTCTTCTGCGTAGACCCTTGTGTGAAGCCCTGCACTTTGGGCAGAGTAATATAGAAGTAAAAGACAAAGTCCCAATCTTTAAGTTTGATTCATAGACTGAGATGCCCCTCCTGGAAGGCACAAGAGGACGTTAATAGGCCTTAAAGTGGGTACACAGCTGTCACAGAGCCGCTTCATGTTCGAGATGACCCAGCCCAGTGTGTTTAGTCTGAAAAGTGTTAACCAGGGAAAGGATGTGGCTAATAAAACAGAAGGCACAATCTGTGAAGATGAATAGGCATTTGTGAAAGCTTAGAGTAATGTGTCTCTGGCTTATTAATGATTACTATAATAGCTATTACTCATCGAGAGCCTGCCATGTGTGGGGCAAGGTGCTGGGTGCCTTGTAGGCAGCCCTGCCATGTAAATGTTAACGTATTTCAAGGTGAAAATGTAAGTTAAGAGAGGTTGAGCTAGTTTTTCCAAGCTGCACAGCTAGAAAGCAGCAGCCAGTATCCACGTAAGAGCTCCCTTGCATTAAAGTCAGGACCAAGGGAGTTTATCTGGATTAGAAGAGAGATGGAATTACGGATGTACCGATGGTCATGAGGTCAACTGGTCCACTGGAGCTGGTTAGTAGGGAGTCTTGAAATCACTAATTGACTTGGAAGGCATCCAACAGCCACTGGAGACTGAAGAGCATTCTTCTTGAAGTACGTTATCTCTGCTTTCTGTGCAACACATTGGAGGAGGGGGAGAGCTGAAGGAACAGACAAGCAAAAAAGATAATGTGGTTATATATGGGAAAGACCCAAGAGATGCAAGAAACAGCGTTTGTCTATTCATGTATTAACAAAATCTTTTTTTTTTTTTTTTTTTTTTTTTTTTAATTTGAGACAGGGTCTCCCTCTGTCACACAGGCTGGAGTGCAGTGGCTTGATCTTGGCTCACTGCAACCTCCACCTCCCGTGTTCATGCGATTCTCATGCCTCAGCCTCCCAAGTAGCTGAATCTACAGGCGTGCACCACCACATCTGGCTAATTTTTTGGTATTTTTAGTAGAGATGGAGCTTCACCAAGTTGGCTAGGTTGTTCTCAAACTCCTGACCTTAAGTGATCCATCCACCCCAGCCTCCCAATGTGCTGAGATTACGGGCATAAGCCACCGTGCCCAACCAAGGAAATTTTTATTTAAGATTGTATAGGCACCTTTCTTATACCAGGTATCATGCTCAGCCCTGAGGATACATTATCAGCACTAGATATTTTCTTCTTTTTTTTTTTTTTTGAGACAGAGTCTCGCTGTGTCGCCCAGGCTGGAGTGCAGTGGCACGAACTCGGCTCACTGCAAGCTTCGCCTCCCGGGTTCAGGCCATTCTCCTGCCTCCACCTCTGGAGTAGCTGGGACTACAGGCACCTGCCACCAAGCCCGGCTAAATTTTTTATATTTTTTAGTAGAGACGGGGTTTCACTGTGTTAGCCAGGATGGTCTCAATCTCCTGACCTCATGATCCGCCTGCCTCGGCCTCCCAAAGTGCTGGGATTACAGGCGTTAGCCACCGCGCCCAGCCAGCACTAGATATTTTCAAGCACAGTACAAGTCAAAGGATAACATAATACATTTCCTTTAACCCATCATCCAGTCCCAACAATTATCAACATTTTTCTGATCTTTGTTTTATTACTCCTCCCCACCTTTTTTTCTCTTTTTCCTTGAGTAACTTAAAGCAAACTCCAGACAGTATATTATTTCACCTGTAAAAGAATGTATCTCTAACAGATAAATTCTTCATTATGTGTCTCTAACGATAAGGTGAGTTTGGGCGTGGCATTTTTTGCTAATCCATGACTTTGAATTTTAAGTTTAATTTTTAAAAGTTTGTTTATACCTCAAAAGAAAATGTGGACTTACAAGTTAGTTCTCACCAGTTGTTGATGGAACCTCACTTATAACATTAGCAAGTTTTGCGATTTTTTTGTTGTTATTGAGACAAAGTCTGGCCTATCACCGAGGCTGGAGTGCAGTGGTGCCATCTCGGCTCACTCCAACCTCTACCTCCCAGGCTCAAGCCATCCTCCCAGCTCAGCTTCCTGAGTAGCTGGGACTGCAGGTGTGCACCACTACACCTCGCTAATCTTTGTCTTTCTTGTGAAGATGGCGTTTCACCATGTTGGCCAGGCTTGTCTGATGAGCTCAAGTGACCTGCCCGCCTTGGCCTCCCAAAGTGCTGGGATTACAGGCGTGAGCCACTGTGCCTGGCCGGGTTTTGTTGATTTTAAAACGTGTTTTTTCTCTTCTCTTCATCTTTCTCATTCTCTTATCAACAATGCTAGGAATAATAAAAGCTACCATACTAATTGCTTTACCTATGTGTGCATAAAATTCTTACACCATTCCAAAGAGGCAGGAATTATTTTCCCTATATTGCTGATGAAGAACATGAGGGCCATCAGGTTTTATAAAATTTCTGTGAAATCTGGGACTTGCTATGTGTCCCACTTGCTACATGTGACTATGAAACTGTGCCCTTTCTACAATGCCCAGGTGTCAAAAGCATGTCTCCTTTATAGAGGCCGAACTTTACATTATTGGTATATATGTAAAGAAAATAGAGGCCAGGTGTGGTGGCTCACTCCTATAATCCCAGCACTCTGGGAGGCCAAGGTGGGTGGATCACCTGCGGTCAGGAGTTTGAGGCCAACCTGGCCAACATAGCAAAACCACGTCTCTACTAAAAATACAAAAAATCAGCCAGGCGTGGTGGCGGGTGCCTGTAATCCCAGCTACTCGGGAGGCCGAAGCAGGAGAATCGATTGAACCCGGGAGGCGGAGGTTGCAGTGAGCCAAGATCTTGCCATTGCACTCCAGCTTGGGCAACAAGAGCGAAACTCCATCTCAAAAAAAAGAAAAAGTAAAAGAAAATACTCTAGAGCAGAATTACAAATTCACGTGACTGTGGCGTCACTCAGCAAGGCACTTAACAATGGGGCAGGGAGTGGAGGTGGTAGGAAAGGGTGGGCTTATGGAACTAGACAGCAGGGAGTGGAGGTGGTAGGAAAGGGTGGGCTTATGGAACTAGACAGCTGGGACCTGCTAGAGTTGACAGTCTCTTTAGCACCTGAGGCAAGGAACCATTACTGCCAAAACTTTTTATTTTTCAAGAGAAGTTGGAACTCTTTATTTTACTTGAAAGTTGCTGTTTTTTATAATACTCCCTGGGCCAAACAATATTCATCATGGACTTTCTAGCCTACTGGCTGCCTGTTCATGACTTCTGCTTTACAGCAACTTTCAAAATAAATTCTAGGTAAAAATATAGTGATACTGGACACTGTGCTTAGTTATTTTTTGTAATTTAATCAGCAGCATGTTCACACTACAGCTAATAGTTCACATGGAGTATTGAAATGAAATGTTTTTTGTAATTTCCATATTTATGTGACAACTGTTTCTCTAGCCCTTTCTGGTAGACAAAAGATCTCAAAAGACATGGCACCTAAAGAAGCATAAAATATTAAATGATATATTTTTACATAAAATATAAATACTGTATTCAAATATAAAATATGTGCCCACTTCTGGCAGAGTTATGAGGGTGTTTCCGGATGGGAAGATAGTCAGGGGTGGAGACTCTTCAGAGATCAGAGTACCCTAGAAAGGGCCGCCCATTCAATGAAATGGGACTCCACCAGAGTTTTCTGTTCACCTGAATTCATATCCCTGTTTCTTCTTATCATCTCCTGCCTCCTCTGCCGCCCTCACCCTCCTCTTCTGCCCTCCTGAACATCTACTCCCCACCAAACACAGAAGTACACAGGTGCAGACAGACGCCACCCCCGTAGAAGTCAAGGTAGAGCGTGTGGGGCTGTTTCTTCGCAGCCCCCTGTGTGTGAGAACCCCTCTCTCGTCTCTTGGGCTCTGCCTCCTGTAATGTTAGGCTTTTCTATACCCTAAAGCCTCACATTCCATCCATTTCTCCTCTCTCTCACCCAGTCGTCCAAGGCAGAGCCTCGTTTCCTATCTTCAGTATTTGCAGTTTTTGTCTGATCAAGAAATGTCTCTCAGGTGTCACTGGTGCTCAGCCTTCTGCTAACAGTAGTGAACCCCATTCTGCATACTGGGAAAATAAGAACCCCACAAATTCAGAAACACCGAAGAGGCATTTTGAGCATCATTTGATGACCTAGTTTTATTTTAAAATAGAAATAAACCATAACCTTTGCATATTAGAAACAATGCCTTCTTTTTATTTCAGTGAATTTCCCTGTGGTGGGCAGACTCATTCACATCATTCCATGGCCCTCTGGCCTACACTGAGCTTTGTTGTTGTTTTGTTTTGCTGGGTGCTTTTTAAGCTGTAGCATTTAAATATTTCAAGTTCTCTTTGGAGGATTTAGATAGGAAGGGCTGACTGAACTTGATTGAGCTTGACCTTGTGGTCAGTCTCTTTTAAAAATCTGTATCTGTTCTTCATCCATCCTTGTCTTCCCAGTAACACAGGGTAAGCTTTGAAGGATAAAGTAAATCACAGAAACACTGCCCTGCGTGGGCAGGGGAACGCTTGTTCTGCTCAGAATGATGGTGGGGTGGGAGGAGCCAGAGAACATAAACTTGAGACAGACTCATCTCCACCTCGTTCCTTTATCTGAGCTACTTGCTCCTTGTTCTAAGTCTGGGGGAGAGAAAGGGAACATCTGCAGGCAGGATGGAGGAAAGTGGTGTGAAATGAAGGGCCACACACCTATTTGTTGGTTGGTATCAGGACCCACAGAGGCAAAGCAACAAAAAGAAGTACCATCTGCTTTGAAAATTACCTTTCTGGCCAGGTGCCATGGCTCACATCTATAATCTCAGCTGTATTCAAATATAAAATATGTGCCCACTTCTGGCAGAGTTATGACCACTTAAGGCAGGCAGACCACTTAAGCTCAGGAGTTTGAGACATGCCTGGGCGACATAGGGAGACTCCATCTCTACAAAAAAATACAACAATTCGCCAGGCGTAGTGGCACATGCCTATAGTCCCAGCTACTCGGGAGGCTGAGGTGGGAGGATCATCTGAGCCTAGGAGGTTGAGGCTGCAGTGAGTCGTGATCATGCCACTACACTCCATTTTGGACACTAGAGTAAGACCCTGTCTCAAAAAAAATAATAAATTGCCTTTCTGCCAATAAAGATGTTAGAAATTAAACTGAAAATATTAGAAACAGGCCACAGAAACATTCAGATAAGAATTGAGTTGTATTACATCAAAACAAAATTTTCAAAATAGTTGAGTTGGAGAAGAGACATAAACAAAGATGGATAATTTTGTTTATTGTTCAAGGAAGGGAAATTTTAGAAAATTAAAATAATTGTGCCAGGCGCTGTGGCTCACACCTGTAATCCCAGCACTCTGGGAGGCTGAGGCGGGCAGATCACGAGGTCAGGAGATCGAGACCATCCTGGCTAACATGGTGAAACCCCGTCTCTTTAAAAAAAAAAAATACAAAAAATTACCCAGGCATGGTGGCGGGCACCTGTAGTCCCAGCTACTCGGGAGCCTGAGGCAGGAGAATGGCGTGAACCCGGGATACGGAGCTTGTAGTGAGCCGAAATCGCACCACTGCCTTCCAGCCTGGGCAACAGAGCAAGACTCCGTCACAAAACAACAACAAAAAATAATAAGAAGAATAATAATAATAAGAAGAAGAATAATTATAGGCTCCCTTACCTCCAGCACAAATTCTGTTTGGAACAAGTATTATAGTTACATTAGTAAACTAGCGCTTCTCAAGGAACTGGAATATGCGATGCCTGGGAGAAGGTATTGTATGTTATATCCACACCTGTATCTTTGTTTTGGGTAATGGGAAATGTTGGCTGCAGCATTTACTGAGCCAAGTTTTGTTTGTCCTGTTTTTAGCATTTAATTCTGGCAGAGCCCCTCCCAAAGTCAGGGGAGGGAGAGAGATCCCCATGTCATTCTAATTGCTCGCATTCCTTTACAAATCCTCCAGAAACAGCCAAGCAGAAACTTGGAGTCCATGGTTTCCTTTTAGGTTGGGACCATTTGCACCAGAGGGAAGGGCCATTGTGTTCGGTCTCTGGCTAGTTGCAGAGTCCTGGCTGAGGAAGGACCCCTACCTAACAAATAGCAGAATCCATTTCTAGTTGATATTAATTAGATATAAGACACACCAGGCTGTTTGAATGTCAGGCTTGTGAGGAAGCCAATGTTTAATATTAGTTACTATTATTGGTACTTTATATTAATGTATCTTTATCTCCAACACAGTTTTACAAGGACAGCTTTGGGGTCTCATTTTATAGAGGAAGAAACAGGGTCAAAAGACTCAACTGAATTGCTCACTCACATAGCTAATTAGTCAAAGAACAATAATTTGAATCAAATTTTGTCTAGCTCCACAATTTATGTTCTTTTTAACCCAGAGACAAGGAAGAACTTACTGCCTATGATAGAATGGTAGTTGGTGGAGTTACAAAGCTATTTATCTGGGTCTCAGACCACTTGCAGCTCAACCACTGTGGAACTCTGGGGGACCTAACCTCTCCAAATCTTGGTTTGCCCATTCATAAAACAGAGGTAGTGGTCTAGACTCACTAAAGTTATTGTAAGGTGCAGATGAGATGGCATGTTAATGTCCCTGACAGTTGTAGGTACAATAAAGCTATCTTTCCTTCTGTCTCACAGCTAGTGTTTTTTATTGATCACAGGCATGCTATGTCCCAGTTTGAAGTAATAAATTCCCAGTTCTTCATCATTAGGCATGTAATTTGCAATGGATGCTCACTGCTTTTCTGTTTGGATCAAAAGACTTACCTTCCTTGAAAGTTTTTCTTTCCTAGCCAAAGATAAAACCCCATAGTGAATTAAATATAATTGTTTTTCATCATTAATGGCAGCCCCTACTAACTCTTGAATTCCAGCTTTTCAGTGCAAATGCATATTGCATCTTCATTGTTGAGAAGAATCCAATTCCACCTTTGGAAGGCACTTCTTTGGAGATAAGAAGTTTCTTCCATAAATCCTGCTTTTGTAAGGTTGAGACCCACTCACCACATTGCTGGTGGAAGATGGACTGGGCAGATTCAGAGATGTCAGTGTACTCTTCTGCTCTGATCATCTGAAAGGAATGCCTGGGTCCGAATTCCCTGGATTAGTCCTTTCAAAACAGAAAGTAAAAGGTACTAGAAAGGCATAGTCTTTTTTGCTGTAAACTCCAACTTAGGAAATATAATAGTTCAGATTCCACTACACAGACTGATCTATAGAGAGGTGTTATTTATAGGGATGTCAGAAAAAATACAGGATTAATTAATATTGGTTGGGATATACTTATAGTAAAAAAGTATTTATTGTTTTCCTGAAATTCAAATTTAACTGGGCATCCTATATTTTCTATATATTTATTCATTGAATCTGGCATCCCTAGCCAGTTATTGGGTACCTACTGTGCTGTGCAGCCAGTCAGAGAGGTAAGGCGCTAGGAAGTTTCCCCGGGATGGAGCTAAGAGCACGAGTTCTCGAATCTGACGACCTGGGTTCAAACTTAGCTTTGCTGCTTACCAGCTGTGTAGACTTGGGCAAGTTGATGATTTTTGCTAGACTTTGATTTCTTGGTCTCTGAAATGGGGATAGGAAGAGCACTTACTTCCTGGGATGATCATGAGGACCCCCTAAGTTCAGCAAATATTTGTTGAGCACTTACATGTGAATCAGCACTGTCCTCAGCTCATGTCTTGGTCACACACAGTCTCTGCCATAGAGTAAGTAGTGATAGATTTACTAAGCAAAAACAAACAAAGGAAAAAAAACAAATGCAAGGTGGTACTAAAGGCAAGTAAGAAGGAACACAGCACAGTGAAGGGTGGGGACACACTGTTTCTCTGAGCGTTTATTGTTCTGGTGAGATGACAATTAGCAGAGACACAGGTGCCATGGAGGAGCGAACACAGTGCTGTCTGAGAGAAGCACAGAGGGGCAGCCAGCAGCCGGTGCTCAGGCTGTGGCTGGCAGGGAGTCTGCATGATGCACTTGGGGAACAAGAAGAGGCCACTAGAACTGATGAGTAAGAAGAGGTTGGTGGTGGCTGGCCAGAGAGGGCATTGTGAAAGGTGGAAAGAGCATGAAGGGCTTAGAGGCCTTGGAATTTTATCCCGAGAGAGGATGAAAAATCACTGGAATTTTAAACAAAGGAAGAGCATTGTCTGATATTCTTACTACTGGGGGAAGATAATGATGCATTGCCTGGAGGAAGCGCAGAGATGTATTTAGAGGCTCTTGCAAGAGAGGATAGTGGCTTAGGGGTAGTTAAAAGTGGAGGCCGGCAGCTGAAGCGGGCCTGGAAAGGCCAGAGAGCGCCAAGGCTTTTGGGTGCGAGGGCTCTGGTGCCCAGGGTGAGGCAGAAGTGTGACACCCGCCGGTGGGCATTGCAGTGGCCGTGGCCTGGCAGAAGGATAGCAGCGGCAGTGGTCGGCTGGGGCCTGGGCTGGCAGACCAGGAGTGCCCTCTGTCACTGAGTAATGTGAAAGGGCACAGCCTAGCAGATGAGGACTGTGTGAACCCTGGGCCAGACACCAGGAGTAACGGCTGCTGGGGGCCTGGCTGGACTGAGATCAGGAGAAGCTGCTCAGAGAGAGTAAGGAGCTGATTGACCTGGCCTGCCTGCACCCTACCAGCTGTGCTCCTAAGGGCCTGGACTCCAAAGTCCTGGTGACCCGGGCCCGGGGCTGGCAGGCTTGGGTTGCTAGTCTGTGGACCTCGCAGCCCATCTGGCCAAGACCCCTGGTTGTCCCGCTGGGGCAGCACGTCCATGTGGCTTGCCGGACACCTCTAGGGCTTGGGCCCCCCATCTCTGCACTAGGGCATGGCCCCTGCGTTCCTACCAACCGTGGGGGCTCCCTGCCGTCGGCCTACCAGTTTGTCAGGGACTCCCAGTAGGGCCAGCTGTTGGTCATTCCCAGCGATCACCTGCCTCACACTGCGGGGCTGATGGAACGGTCCACCGTGCCACCCCTTTGCCCCGCCCTGTACTCTCCGGGCCACAGCCCCCTGCACCACGCCCAGCAGTTGCAGCTCTTTTCGCTGCAGCACTTCCTGCAGCCGCAGGAGTTCCTGTACCTGCAGCCGCAGGAGCTCCTGTACCTGCAGCAGTGGGTGACCCAGGCCCTGGAACTGCAAAGGAGTGCCCAGCTGGAGTGGCTGAAGGCGCAGGAGTACCCGGCAGAGATGGAGGAGAAGGGGAGCAACCGGGGCCTGGAGGCCGCGGGCAAGGCTGGCCTG
>NW_012109964.1:58118-63434 GCF_000951045.1 Mandrillus leucophaeus | reverse complement strand
CCCTCCCCACTGCCCACCCCGGGTATCACCCGCAAGGAAGAGTCCCCCGAGAATGTGTTCAAGAAGGAAGACTTGGAGATGTAGAAGGAAGCCCCATTATCTTCCAGACCTTGTTCTCAGATATGCCGCCCAGGTGCCCGTGCCAAGCTCTGCCACCGCACTACGCGAGGCCCTACCCTTTCCTGGGGCAGCCCACAGCGGCCGCCAATGCGGATGGCCTGGCCCCTGATGTGCTGTTCCCAGCTGATGGGCCCAGGTGCCTGGCACTCTCGTCTGAAGACAAGCCCATCCGCCTATCCCCCTCCAAGATCCCAGAGCCGCTGCGGGAGGGCCCGGAGGAAGAGCCTCTGGCCGAGCGGGAGGCGAAGGTGGAGATAGAGGACATGGAGGAGCACACCGCACAGCTGCCACCTCTGGAGTTGCCGCTGCCACTGCCCTTCACGGAAACCATGGCTACCCCGAGCCCTGTAGGCGGTTGCGGAGGTGGCCTGTTGGAGGCCCAGGCGCTGAGTGCCACTGGGCAGGGCTGCACCGAGCCCTCCAAGTGCCCAGACTGCAGAGCGGCCTGAAGCACGCCTGGATTCCCCGGGCCGGACAGAACCCTGCATGGCCGCCCTGGACCTGGGATGGCAGCTGACACCAAGACGCTGGTGGAGGCCAAGGAGGAGCCGGTGGAGGTGCCCGTGGCGGTGCCCGCGGCGGAGGCAGCGCCGGAGGAAGGCCTGGCCCAGGCGGCCCCGAGCGAGCCTCAGCCCAGCCTGGAAATGTCAGATTGTGACGTGCCCGCCAGGGAGGGACAGTGCCTGAGACTGGAGCCCCAGGAGGCCGTGCCTGTGCCCAGCAGCACCTGATTACCTGGAAGAGGCAAGCTCTGAGCAGTTCGTGCCCGGCCTGGAAGACCCACTGGCTGGCAGGAACGCCCTGGAGGCAGCCGTGGAGCTGCCCCAGGCCAGGCCTCTGCCCTCTCCAGGTGGTGCTGGAGTCCAGGCCTTGGAGAAGCTGGAAGCTGCAGAGAGCCTTGTCTTGGAGAAGAGCTTTCTGCACGGCATCACCCTGCTGAGCGAGATCGCAGAGCTGAAACTGGAGAGGAGGAGCCAGAAGGTGGGAGGTGCGGAGCGGGCCCTGGTGGCGCGGCCCTGGCCCTGGTGGCACGACCCTCACTGGAGAGCCTGCTGGCAGCCTGCAGCCACATGCTTAGGGAGGTGCTGGATGGGCCCGTGGTGGGACCCGCTCAAGAACCTGCGGCTCCCACGGGAGCTGAAGCCCACAAGAAGTACATCTGGATGCACAAGGAAGAGGAGCAGATGTACCCCATAAAGTCCTCCTTGGAGGACATGGACGCCCTGGAGCTGGACTTCCAGATGCGGCCGGCCGAGGTCCAGCGCCAGTACAAGGAGAAGCAGCGCGAGCTGGTGAAGCTGCGGCGGCGCCGGGACTCCGAGGACAGGCACGAGGAGTCCCATGGAAGCTTGGCACGCAGGCTACGGAAACAGACCCACGCCCCCGAGCGCCCTGTCACCTCCTGCAAGAGGGAAAAGAGCTGCAACAGTAGCGGAAAGCCAAGCAGCAAGTCTCTGCTGACATCAGATGACTATGAGCTGGGAGCAGGAATAAGGAAGAGACACAAAGGGCCCGAGGAGGAACACAATGCCCTCACTGGAATGGGGAAAGCCAGGGGGAGGAACCAGACTTGGTATGCGAGGCCTCGTCTGACTTCGTAAGTCAAATAAAGATTAAGAAGAAGAAGATGGCCAGCGACCAGGAACAGTTGGCAGGCAAGCTCGACAAAGGCCCTGTCCTTCACCAAACAGAACAAGTTGAAGTCACCCTTCAAGTTTTCGGACAGTGCTGGGGGGAAATGGAAAACTGGCCGGGCCTGCAGCAGGTACGTAACTCCTTATGACAGCCTGCTGGGCAAGGACAGGAAGGTGCTGGCCAAGAGCCTCGACCTGTCTCTGAAATCTTCCAGAGAAGGTAAACACAAAAGGACCGCCAAAGCCAGGAGGATAGGGGTGGGGTTCAAGGCCAGAGGCCAGCCCAAGTCGGCCCATTCCGCGTTTGCCTCTGAAGTAAGCAGCTACTCTTACAATACAATATGCACTCAGAGGAAGAGGAAGAATTCCTGAAGGAGAGTGGCCCGCCCAAGGCCCCTCCAGCTAGATCCAAACTGACGCCTTCCCTCCTGTGTCGCATGGTGGCAAAGAACAGCAAGGCAGCTGGCAGCCCCTAGCTGACCAAGAGGGCCTGGCGCCCCTCTCTGAAACCCAAGCCGGCCACCAGCAGGACGCGGCCATTTTGTTTGCTGCTTCGAGAGGCTGAGGCGCATTCCTCCTTCAGCGACTCTTCGGAGGACTCATTTGACTAAGGTTACTAGCTCCAAACACAAAATACTTTCCTTGTTTCCTAGTGAGAGAGTGCCTGCAAGTGAGCGAGAGGGAAGCGAGTGGGCACACGGGAGAGATGGTGGGTGAGGAGGCCCGTGCGGATGGCCGCAGGAAGGCCACCATCTGGATTCTTGGCAGCGTAGCCTGCTGTATCAGCCAAATTATTTTTATTTTTTCTTTGATTTGTACTGTATCATTGTGATACTATTGCTGGCTAGCTCTTTCTGAGCTGTTATATGGACTGCTTCTGAGTCTGCATTTTTCTCCACTTTCCCTCCTCTCTGCCCTCCTCCCCCTACCCCGAGTTCCCCCCGGACCCCCATACTCACCTTTTCTGCCCACCCAGAGACCCCAGGCTTAGGTCGGGCTCTCTTTGGGCATGGGCCCAGTGGGGGCTTCCCGAGAAACATTTTATAAATTGAATTCTGTCATGTGGGCGTGTGACTTGATGTTTGTACTGCGATTTTGATAATACCAAGCTTTAAAACATATTGAGTTCATTTTTAACAACAACAACGAAAAAGTGGAGGTGATAGAAATGGTTGCAAATTCCTGGGGAGTAGGTATTGATAAAGAGGTCAAAGGCTCACAAAGGCACTCTTTTTAAAGCCTCTGTTTTAGTATACTCATATAACTGTTTACCCAGATCAAAAATAGAACATACTAGCAACACGGAAGTGCCCCTTGTGCCCCTTTCGTGTCACTGTCCATCCAACCATGGTTGATACATCTCCAGACTTCTAAAAGCATAGATTATCTTTGATTTCTTTTGAACTTGATACAAATGGAATCTCACGGAATATGCTCTTTTCTGTTTTTGTATTTTTTTTTTTTGCTTTGTATTATGATTGTAAGATTTAAACACATTGTTCTTTTTATTGCTGCAAAATAGTTGATTATGTGATGATATTGCCATTTATCCATTCTGTGCATGAGCATTGGAGTGGTTACTGACTTTTGGTTAATAGTGTCACTATTAATATTCTAGCACATGTCTTTTGGTAAAAAAATACAATTATATATATATAGCATGTATGTATACACACACACACATATATATGCTTTTTTGGGGGGGTATATACTTAGTAGCAGAATTTGAGAATCATAAGAATGTTTAGTCAGTAGATACTGCCAGACAGATTTCCAGAACAGTTGTACCAACTGATACTCCAACCAGCAGTATATAAGAGTTTTGGTTGCACCGTATCTTTACCAACACTCGATGCTGTTTGTCAGCTTTTTCTTTATGCTTTAACTATGCGAAAGGAAAACAAAATCTCAGGACCCCAAACTCACTTTGCCAAAGGGAAAAGTTAGGCTTGGAAACTGAGGCTTGTAAAAAGCTGCCTTTCCTTTTGTTACTAGACACATAGCTGCAAGAAAGAAGGCCTCATGTCTCCCAAGGGGGCCTCCCTCACCCTAACAATGTAAATTAACAGCTCTTCACAGGTACAAGACCACTGAAGACTAGAAATCACCCCCACCTACTCCCCCCGCACCCTAAGATAAGGTCATATTTGTCATCTTCCTCTACTGTTATGTTTAGTTTATCTTATGTAAAGTGCAGATTTACTGAGCGCCAGACAAATACATAGTTGACTGTTCCCTCTACCCCACCTTTTTGCACAACATGTGATACCCTCCCTCTTTTTTTTCCTTTCCTCTTTCTTCCCCCTCTTGCCCCTTTTCTCCTTTAAATATTGAAGCCCTAAAAAGCCTCCCTGGAAAAAGTGCAAGCCACATAGCCTACTGTGACTTGCATCTCTTTCCCAGGCATTTCCTCAACCTTGGCAAAATAAACCTCTAAACTGATTGAGACCTGTCTCAGATACTTTTTTGATTTCCAAATATATTTAACTATTGCAGTCACTGCTTCCATGGGTTAAGCTTTAGACTTTAAGTGGGGTTTCTTTGTCTTTCTTTTGCATCCCTAAGAGATATAAAATCTCACATATTCTTTCTCTGCCTTCAGATAGACTGGTTTGGCTTTTGACAACAAACATTTGGGGGTACTAGGGAGCTTGAAGAGATGGCTAGCTCACAGTGTCTGCCATCAGGAGACACACAGCATGCATTTCTGGGCCAGATGGACAAATGCTCTTGAACCTACTGGTCAGGAGCAGGGAGCCTCACGCAGGGTTGGAGGTTTCTTCCAATCTTCTAGTCTAATGGTTAGCCTTAGACCTTTCTGCTAGTTGAGAAGATTCTTTCTTTGAAGCATTTGTTCATACACAAGTAGCCTTATTTAGCGCTTCTTGACAAAATCGATGACTTAAGGAAAATACATTTGACTCTGAAATTTAATTCAACTGCTGAGCTGCCTGAGAATTTCCAGATATTTATTTCTAATTGCTCTGTGGCTTTGAAACAGTAACTAAAGGTGTACTGTAGGATGCCTGTCATATGAAAGGTCATTTCTTTCATGTGTCAAGAGTGTGTTGCAGGCATTCTGCTGACAGGATATTGTGTGCTGTAAGAGATTTTTTCAGAGACACCAATATTGCTCCTTTCCAGAAATTTGGAACTATCCGGGCAGATTTGATTGAACAGATGAGATTCAAACAGAGACTGAAAGTGATCCAGACACTGGAGGATACTACGAAACGCAACGTGGTAAGTCCTTTGAGAAGTAGCAGGCAGCCTTTGTTGTCTTCCTTCTTCACACTCCTGCTGGCTGTGAATTCTGCCTGACAGAACTGAAAACAATTTGAAAGGGGAAAATTAGGGATCTTTCCAGCATGACACTTTTTGAGTTTGTGAAATTCATTGTGCTTAATATTTTTATAGGTACGAACCATTGTGACAGAAACTTCCTTTACCATTGATGAGCTGGAAGAACTTTATGCTCTTTTCAAGGTGAGTTTCAAAGTAAATTTATGCCCATTCAGAGGAGTAAAGGAGTTCACCTTAATAGTTCAGTTAGTTCTTGATT
>NW_012109964.1:21723-56993 GCF_000951045.1 Mandrillus leucophaeus | reverse complement strand
AATATAACACAGTCCCTGCATTCTTCTGATGAGGAAACCGAAGCCCAGAAAGATGGAGGCACTCTGGGTGTCCAGGCTGCTTGGTGGTGCGCTTGGTGCAGCATCAGCATTATCAACAGAGTGGACAGTGGCGCACCCGCCAGCCTGCCTCCAGCACTTGAGGGTGCAGTCTCTGTGGTGTGCCAGCTCATGAATATTTTATTCGTACATGTTAAGCACCTGTAGCTAATTGTTCTTAGTGTAAGTTGGAGATTCTTAAGGCAGGAGAAAACAATGATGCAACTGAGATCAGGTTTTTAAGGGATGCTGAGGGCCAGAAGTCTTCACAGGGCATGGGGCAGGGCCAGGATTCTTGTGGGGAGCTAAATGGAAGTGGAAGTAGCAGCTGGAAGCAGTAAGAGCCTGGACAGGTAAGAGAAAGGACTGTGACAGCGTGTAGAGGAGGCTGACTCGGGGAAAAGGAGGAGGACCGGGGATGGCTGTACAGAAGTCCCGGATCTGGAAGTCATTGAAATCACATCTTTTTTTTTTTTTTTTTTCCTTCTTCTTTGAGACGGAGTCTCGTTCTGTCGCCCAGGCTGGAATGCAGTGGCACGATCTCAACTCACTGCAGCCTCTGCCTCCAGGTTTCAAGCGATTCTCCTGCCTCGGGCTCCTGAGTAGCTGGGATTACAGGTGTCTGCCACCACATCCAGCTAATTTTTGTATTTTTAGTAGAGACGGGATTTCACCACATTGGCCAGGCTGGTCTCGAACTCCTGACCTTGTGATCTGCCTGCCTTGGCCTCCCAAAGTGCTGGGATTACAGGCATGAGCCACCAAACTCGGCCGAAGCCACGTCTTAACCTGGGCACTGCTGCGCTCTCTGGTCTGTGTACCTTCAGATAACAACTGTGTCATTTGAACCCTGAGAATATGCTGAGGAAAGCACTTTTCTTATACTCAAAACCCTCTCCTAAAGGTGTGTTGACAACACAAGTTCCCCAGCTCTGTTGAGGACCCAGAAGAACCTGAGATTTGGTTGGTGTCACGGATGGGACAGAGTCTCTTCTGCTAAAGAATCCAATATAAAACTTCAGTTATGGACACTTTATGGAATCATTGTAACACTTTAATTGGCGTTCATTCATTTTCTCAAACATTTATTGAGTCATCACGATGTGTTAGTCACCCTGTCAGACTTTTTAGTACTTAAAAAGCCAATTTCTAGAGCCAGGTACAGTAGCTCATGTCTGTAATCCCAGGTACTTGGGAGGCTGAGGTGGGAGGGAGGAGTGCTAGAGCCCAGGAGTTCTAGACCAGCCTGGGCAACATAGCAAGACCCATCATCACTAAAAAATATATATTTTTTACATTAGCCAGGCATGGTGGCACACATTTGTAGCACAGAGGCTGACTGACTTAGGAGGATCGCTTGAGCCCAGGAGGTCGAGACTGCAGTGAGCCAGGATCACACCACTGCACTCCAGCCTGGGCAACAAAGTGAGACCCTGTCCTTAAATTTTTTTTAAGAAAGCCCATTTCTGAGTATTTTTTTGGAGATACAAAGGATTGATGCAGTCCTCCTCCCAAGGAGCTGACTACACAGGCTTTTGGGTAGAACTTGAGGAGAAAAGGTTAAAGAATGCACCCTAAGGCAGATATCATGGAAAATGTGGTTCAGGGGCCCTTTGCCCTGGTTTCTCTTGAACTCTTTCCAAATTAGCCCTTTTGTTTCAGTCTCTGGGCCCATAGTCCCCAAATGATGGTCTGTGGGTTCTCACCAAGGAACAAGGGAGATGATCTGAAGGGCATGTTTTATCTTAATGGTTGTGAGCACCATGAAAGTGCCTGCACCCATGTTCAGGCCAGGTTCAGAGCAACTTGGGATGCTTAGTTAGGAGGAAATGCTTTGGGTAACCTTTGTCAACCGATGTAGCTCAGGTTAAGGGGTTCCTTCCCGGAGTATATCACCAACACCATGCTGCCCACAGAGAGGCTGCTGGGCTCCACTAATGCTCATTCAGAGTACAGCTTAACCCAGCAGGCCACTCTGACCTCAGCATCTGCCTTCCTGCCTCTAACACACACTGCCTCTACCCTGCAGCCAGGAATGCAGTCCCAGGAATGCAGTCCCAAAGCCCTGGGAACTTTGACACAGTTTCCTTTATTCTCTCAAGGTCGCCTTGCAAAAAACCTGACTGGTTCTCCTCACCACCTCTCCTTCTCCTCTCTTCCCTACTCCCGCTCCTCTTTTTAGCTTTTTCACTACAATTCCCAATAAACAATTGTGAAAAGACATTGATCTTCTCTGCTCCTTTTCTAAGGGAGAGCAAAATAGAAATACAACATACTCACAATTGACTCTCCTCTTTTTCAGACCCCTGCGGAAAAGAGAAAGATTTTCAAAAGTGTTTTTTTTCCCTTCTTTTTATTATTATTTTTTAAGACAGGGTCTCTGTTGTCCAGGCTACAGTGCAGTGGCACCATCCCGGATCGCTGCAGACTTGACCTCATGGGCTCAAGCTATCCTCCCACCTCAGCCTCCCAAGTAGCTGGGACTGCAGGCACGTGCCACCATGCCCAGCTACTTTTTAAACTTTTTTTTTTTTTGTAGAGACAGGGTCTCAGTATGTTGCCCAGGCTGTTCTCAAATTCCTGGGCTCAAGCGATCCTCCCCCGGCCTCTCACAGTGCTGGGATTATAGGAATGAGCCACTGCACCTGGCCAAAGGTGGTTTTTTTTTTCTATTACCATATTTATTCATGCTTATAGTGAAATATTCAGGCAATACAATAAGGAAAAAGTAAAAACAAAGTCCTCCTTTTTGTACTCCTCCTTTCTCCCCCACCTGCCACCCAGAGTTAACTATAAATGCTGTGTGGGTTGAGGGCGTTCTTTCAGAACTTTCTAGTGCATACTTTTTTGTGTGGTCTTCCTAAAAGGAGTGGATATTTCTACCAGAGTCACCATGACCTCATGAATAAAGAGGCTGCCTTTTTTCCAAGGGCAGCAACAGGAAGCCCTTTGCTGGGTCCGGATCTCTCTTCTGCTCGCCGGAGTGGTTCCTATGCTGATAGTTTTTCTAGAGCTATTTACAGAGGTGTGAAATTGGATGACCATACACTTGTAGGTTGAATACTGTGTGACTGTGATCTTATTTATGTGATTTTGGTGAGCAGGGAAGCAGGGGGTTATGTATGATACATGGGACATTACAGCGGGCATTAGGAAACCCAAAATCTCATCATGATTCTGCTTTAACTAACTGGGTGGTTGACCTCATGTGAGCCACATAAAGTCTGGACTTTACTATTGTCACCTAGAAAACAAGGTGATCACATTACCTAAATTCCTGTCTTTTTCAAGTAGCATTCTATTTAAGCTAAAAAATTTCTTTCTCTTTATGGGAGTTAGTTCTAAAATGTATGCGAGTGTGTAAGAGGGAAGAGAATGTGGTGGGGGGGGAGTTCCCTTTCTTTCTTCACCTACACCCAATAATTGCAGACCTTCCAGGTGTAAATTGCAGAAATGGTTGGTGTGGAGGCGGTGAAGGGCTGGTCAAGTGGAGGCAAGTGTAGAACTAAGAGACTGAGGGGGCCCTGAGGCTACAGCCCTGCCCCAGGGGATGCACACAGATTGACTTAAAGCCCTTTCCAAACTGGAGGACGGCCTTTTCTTTCTGGTATTTGCTGCAAAAGAAGATCCCCAGTGATCATCCATTCTTTTTCAGGCAGAACATCTCACCAGCTGCTACTGGGGCGGGAGCAGCAACGCGCTGGACCGGCATGACCCCAGCCTGCCCTACCTCGAACAGTATCGCATTGACTTCGAGCAGTTCAAGGGGATGTTTGCTCTTCTCTTTCCTTGGGCATGTGGAACTCACTCTGACGTTCTGGCCTCCCGCTTGTTCCAGTTATTGGATGAAAATGGAGACTCTTTGATTAACTTCCGGGAGTTTGTCTCTGGGCTAAGTAAGGACGCAGTACTATTGCATGAGTTGGGATGGGATGATGGAGCTGTGCCCAGTGTCGCCCATGCTGCCCTCAGGGCTACAGAAGCACAAGGGGAAGTTTGCAAACTGATTATAAAATGTGTTTTTCACGAACATCGTATATGGATAAATTGTTGCCTCTACATCAGACAGCCCTCAACACTAGTTAAAAATACATTATTAGAGAAGTCACAAGACAATGAAATGTCAACATAATCACTGAAACCACAGACTGAGATAGTTTTACAAGAGACAAATGTTTGGGTTGGTGGATTACTTTTATTTGACCAAAAAAAACCCAGAATATTTTATTGAATATATTATATGTAATTGCATAAAACATCTATTTCATAATAAATTTTATATGTAATTTCATAGTTTCATAAAACATTATGAAATGTTTTTAATAAAGTAGCACCACAGCAGCACTGCAGCCTAAATGGAAGTCTTTTCTCTCCCTTTTGCTGGGAGGAGGGACCTTCCAGCAGGAGCAAGCCCAGCCTCACCCCACACCTCACCACAGCATGAGGGCAGCTACCCATCAGCTCCCTGTCTGGCTTGCTCACTGCCCTACATATGACTGCCTTTTTGGACTCTTGTTCCTTTTATAACTGGGCACAAAAGCTGCATGGTAGTGGAGCCTGGCCCACCTGACGTAAGGTTGAGAGTATAGCAGGCATTATGCCAGAATGAGGTAAGAACAATTTTTTTAAAATTCTAATTGTGCTACTCTATGACCTTGGGCCATATGCTTTAAAAAGAAGTACCCAAGGAAGGAGAAAATGTCAGGCATAGAGCCAGCATTTCTAAAGAACATCTTTAATCTGTAAGAGTTATATCTAGAAGACGTAAAGGCCAGAGGAAGCTGATGGTTTTTTATTAAAAAGGGAAGGGATGTAGGTAAGGTTCTTTGATGTTAAAACAAAAATTGTATAAAGCGCTCATCTATATGCCTAAAAGAGGAGACGTGGGAGAACTCAACGTATTTAGAGTGCAGATACTGTTGTGATACTTTAGAACTTTTACTATATTAATCCAAACAGCAGCTCTTAGGTGTAATAATGATAGTGATAACTGACATTTATACAGCGTTTATTCCATGCCTGGCACTACCCTAATGCTTTTTATGTGCACAATTCATGTGCATTTAATTTGTCTAAGGGCATGCAACTATAAAGTTTGTGTTTGATACCAAGTACCCAAGAGGCACAGTTTGTGCTGTTACTCTTATGCTTCATTACCTACCTGCCTGCTACTATTATCTCCATATTTAGCTAAAGAAATAGATGCTCAGAAAAGTTAAAGTAACTTGTTGGAACATTAATTTTTAGCAAACCAGTAAATATCTGTTATTGAACTGAATTGAGAGGCACAGCTAATACATGCTGGACCCAGGATTCAGCCAAGGGCTATCTGTCCTGAAAGCTTATCCTTTTCTCACTACTCTGTACTGAGGATAATAAAAGGGCATTTTTTAGGAAGAAGGAGGCAGTATTAATTTTTAATTACACAAGTGATATATAAGTACAGTGTGCTTTTTAAAAAAAATGGCACAAATCAGATAATGCTAAAGACCTCTTCGACCCTATGCTAATCTTTTTTACTTCCAAGGTAATTACTGATTGTCATATAGGTATCCATCAAAAGAGATATTTTTTAAAAAATACCTTTGGGCAAAAATAAAGAGGAGAAAAAAGAGACAGGTTCTACATGTAGAAAGTGACAGAAATAAACAAAAATATTTAATTTACTTAAATTTAGTCAACTCCAGTAAGGAGAATACTTTTTAAAATCTTCGAGAAGGAAAAAGCGGCTTGAAGTCCAGCATAGAGAAAGCATTGGAAAAGAATATTTAGACTTCAAAATGCAGTTGAGTTCCTGGGCAAAGTAAACTATACCCCAGATTAGTGGGAGAACTCTCAGATGTGATTGCAGAGCTGTTGTCAGTTACTTTGGTCAGTTATAGTTATGGAGATGGGCAAGTCAAGGAGAAATTAGAAATTCTGTCTGTGTTTAAAGGAACTAAAGAATGGGCCGGGCCCTGTGGCTCATACCTGTAATCCCAGCACTTCAGGAGGCCGAGGTGGGCGGATCACTTGAGGTCAGGAGTTCAAGACCGTCCTGGCCAACATGGTGAAACCCTGTCTCTACTGAAAATACAAAAATTAGTCAGGCGTCGTGGCAGGTCCCTATAATCCCAGCTACTCAGGAGGCTGAGGCGCGAGAATCACTTGAACCTGGGAGGCAGAGGTTGCAGTGAGCAGACATCGTGCCACAGCACTCCAGCCTAGACAACAGAGTAAGACACCATCTCAAAAAAAAAAAAAAAAGAAAAACTAAAAAATGAATTCTGAAAAACATGTATCAGTAATTTTATATCAATCCCTGGAGAGATCCCTCTAGAAATTACTGAACAGATAGATGGTCCTTGTGGAATTAGAAATGAGGGGTTTCAGGCCAAGGCGGGCGGATCACGATGTCAGGAGATCGAGACCATCCTGGCTAACACGGTGAAACCCATCTCTACTAAAAATACAAAAAATTAGCTGGGCGTACTGGCAGGCACCTGTAGTCTCAACTAATTGGGAGGCTGAGGCAGGAGAATTGCTTGAACCCAGAAGGTGGAGGTTGCAGTGAGCCGAGATCGCACCACTGCACTCCAGCCTGGGCGACAGAGCAAGACTCCCATCTCAAACAAACAAACAAAAAAGAAATGAGTTTCTGTCAGAAGTCATAAATTAGCTGTATCTCTTTTTCCAACAGTGTGGCTGAAACTTAGAGTCTATAAACATAGCATAATGAGTTGTGATGCAGCGGGTCATTGGATAAATAATTCATTATCAATGGAAAAGGTGAAAGTATATGGAAATTGGTGATTGTGTAACTGGCTGAACACTTTACCCCAAAGTGGGATGGGTAATAAGTTCATTTCAACTGAGAGAGCATTCACTAGTACTGTTGGGCCCAGTATTTGGATTCTTTGTGCTTGCATCCTTATTTGCACGATAGAGTTAACCATCAAAACTAAATGAAACAATTCAAGTAAAGTTCCTAGAAGAGTGTCTGGCTAAAAAAATGTCAGTTATGATTGTCACTATGATTGTTACTCATTCTCCTCTACCACACTCAGCAGGCACCTTGAACCATGAAGGCAGAGAACACTTACTTACTGAATGGGTGGGGCCACATGAAGGCAGAAGAGAGAGCCAATATGTTAGGTGACCAAAGTAGGTTTTTAAAAATTATGATAGCCAGAAATTGTAACTGAACTCAGGTTTGGCTGTTCACCGCTCAAAAAACAAACTCAGGAGATGAGAGTTTTTTGGGTGGGAGGAAAAGCAGGTTTATTCTGAGAGCCAGCAAATTGCAAAAATGGCAGACTAGCATCCGAAACTACCATCTTAAGTCAGTACAGATTTTAGGCTCTTTTTGTGTTAAGGGCAGGGGAATAAGCAGCAGTTGGGATCAAGAGGTGACAGACAGCACAGATATCTGGGCATCTGCAGGGGTCCGAGAAGGCTGGGAACTTCTTTGTCTTCAGTCAGATTATAATGTTACTATGAATCTTTAACAAAACAGTTTTTTGCATACTTCTTCAGTTTCAGAGTTAATTTTTTAAAACTACATGATTGCTATTTTTGCATATTATCTTAGTGCTCTAAAATTATCCTAGCCTACATGCAGGTAAAGGTCCCTTAAACAAAACTTGAATTAGTTATGTTCTTTTGCTGTTTCACTGTTGCAAAATGATTGGCAGGAAAAAAAATTTTGGTAAGGATAAATATAAGTTCTACATTTAAAGAAATAATTGTTAAAGAACTAGCTAGGATGTCTGCATGTAGTATAATAATAGTTTCCTACATGGAATCTAGAGTCAGACAAATCCATGTTCAAATCCTGGACCTGTCACTTACTTATGACCTTGAACAAATTACTTAACCTCAATAAGCCCAATTTTTCTTATCTGTAAAATAGGAGTAATAATTGTGCCCATTTTATAGAATTGTTATGAGATATAAGTGGGATTATACATATGAAGTAATTGGCACAGGGCTTAACACAGAGTGGATGGTTAATGTCTGTCATTATTTTCATGATTAGTTTTATTAATCATGCAAACATCTGGGGGTTTAGTTAACCATGTGGTCATTAAGAGTGTGAACAGTTGAATTCACACTTAGGCTATACTAATGGAAGAGTCAGGAACAGTTCCCCTATTTCCTGGAGTGGCCAAGAGGCTTCTGAACTCATTCCAGAGGGATATTGATTGAGAAATTAACACATAAGGTAGATGTGGATCATAATAGGGAAGGATATGCATGTCACATCAGATGAGAAAATTGGAAAAATGGGAGAGATCTAATCTGAGAAGATAAAGTTGCCTCAAAAAGATAAGCTTAAGGAAGACAGGACAGCTGTTCTTAAAATCTGAAGGATTGTTGTGTGGAAGAGATGAGACACCCATTCTGTTTGGCTTTAAAGAGTGGGATAAGAGAAAGAGGAGTAGTTCTAAACCATTTTTGAGTCATGGGCTCTTTGAGATCTGATAAAGACTGTGGACATTTTCTTTCCCCAAAGTAACATATGCACATAAATAAAATTTTGCATTTTGAGGGGTTCATGGACTTCATAAAGTTGAGACTACAGGTTTTAAGGGTCATTAGACTAAAAATTACAGAAGAACTTTCAGTATTTAAAGAATACAGCTTGGAATTGAATGCCTCTGGTTGTACTGAGTTCCCCATCTTTGAGAATATTTCAGCAGATGCTGGAGTCCTGTCTCACAGGGGTGTGTGAGAGGAGATCCTACATTAAGTGGAAGGTCGGACAAGATAACCCCTAATGTCCCTTCCAACCCAGATTCTATGATTCTTATTTTTTTTTTTTTTTCAATTTTCTTTTTTTTTTGGGCCTTTTGGGATTTTTTTTTTCCAAGGGTTTTTTTGTTTTTACCATTAATTTTGGCTTTTGGGGGGAAAGGCACCGGGTTTTTTTTGTTTGAGGTTTTGTTGTTTTATTGCCGGTTGGTTTCGGTTAATTTAGGGAATTCTTTGGGGGTTCAAAACCATTTAAAAGGGTTTTTTGGATTGGTTATTTTGGGTTGTTCTCAACCCATCTTGAAGTTCTTTCTGAACTCTTAATAGTTATTTAAGATGTTGTGGCCCAATCACATGACCTTTCTCATTGCTAAAGCTAGTTTGTTAGGTGCCAGGCACTCTTCTAGGTGCTTTATATGTTTTAACACTTTTAGTTCTGACATTTCATGGAGTCCTGACATCAAGATCACTGGTAGAATCTTCTAGTATCATCTCACCTTACAGAGGGGAAACCAAGGTACAGAGAGTTTAACTCTCCCAAGAGTACGTAGTACATGCAGAGGATTTGAAACCAACCATCCTGGTTCCTGAGCTCTTAACCCAAATAGGTCCTGGCCAGGCCTTTCACCATGCAGTGTCTTGGTTGCAATGTGTATGAAGTAGACTTTTTTGGGGGATACTAGGCCTGGAGATTGCTAGCACATGTGACGCATTTCACGTTGGTACTTATGTGACTTCTAGGTGCTGCATGCCATGGGGATCTCACAGAGAAGCTCAAACTCCTGTACAAAATGCACGTCTTGCCTGGTGAGTGAGCTACATGGAGCAGTACATATGTCTGTAACCATGACCTGGCTTGAAGTCTCTTTTTTAGGTGTAACCTGATTGTCCTCTTTTTGATATACACAGTCATTCATGAGTCACTAAGAACTAACGGAACCATGACAATTTCCATAAGTTCTTGAATCAGCATGCACTTGATTGTATGGTCATTTACCTGTGTAAAGAGTGAGTTGTGGTAACAGAAAAGAGCAGGCAGGCATCTGCAAGAGAAAGAATAAATAGCAGTTGGTAACACCTGGGATACAAGCATTGTGAGAGAGAAAAGGAACGTAGGAACATTGACAGGAACAAGTGGGGAAAACGGTGAGGTTTTTGAGTTCAATTTTAAACAAGGTTGGTACCAGCTGGGATCTATCTAGCAAATACTTTTTAAAATGAGATGAAATTGGCACTAACAGTAGAGGCAGGATAAAACTAGATTTGGGAATTCTCTTTACAGCATACGGTTTCCTAAAATTTTGTTGATAAAACGTTATTCCATACAACTTGGAAAATTCTCCATACCACAGAAAATATGAAGGAACACTTTGGTATGGGGTTGTTTAAAGAGAAGATGGAGTTAGAAAGGGAGTGACCCCTTCCACTAAGGTTTAGAGATAGTAGCCACTCAAGGCCCCCCAGTGATGTGACCACTAAGGTTTAGAGGCAGTAGGCACTCAACGCCCCATCCCACCTTTGTAACTTTAGCTTTTCATCCCCACTTATGTCATTTCATTTAATAATTAAGCATACTTTCACTGGTTCATGGCCCTACCAATATGAGAATTATGTTTCCTCCCCTCCCTAGAGCCATCCTCTGATCAAGATGAGCCAGATTCTGCTTTTGAAGCAACTCAGTACTTCTTTGAAGATATCACGCCAGAGTGTACACACGGTAAGTGACTTTTCTCACCAAAGATACTATATTTGTTTTCTACGGAGCCCTCTGTTATTGGAAAAAGACTTTCCTCCAAAGCTAGTCAATCAAAGACGTATGTAAATATGGTTGCCTAATTGGTTACTTTCCTTTCCAATTTTTGAGATTAGGCAACTATTGGGCAGCAGGTACCTCGGCCCACTGAAGGAACCGTGTACATTATTTCCCAGTAGATTAGGATACTTGTGTCCTGTAGAGCTATATACTTTGCTGCCCTCTCTCTGCTAGGATCAGCCTCATTAATAATATTATCCTGTTAGGCAGCCATCCAGAATTGGAACTAGCATTTCTGTCAGAAAGCATTCTCTTATATCTGTGTTTGCTCTGTAGCAGAAGTTAGTAAACAATGGGCCGGGGGCCAAATCCAGCCCACCGCCTAGTTTTTACAGCCTGTGAACTAAGAATGGTTTTTTACATTTTTAAATGGTTTTTAAAAATCAAAAGTAAAATATTTTTGCCACATGAAAAGTATATGAAATAGAAACTTCAGTGCCTATAAATAGTTTTGTTGGAAGACAGCCAAGCTCATTTATGTATGTATTGCCTATGGCTGTTTTCATGCTGCAGAATTGAGTGGCTAAAACAGAGACAGTATGACCTACAAAGCTTAAAGTATTCACTGTCTGGTCCTTTACAGAAGACGCATGCTGAACCCTGCTCTCTGTGGACGATAGGTCTACAAAGATGTGATTCAACTCATATATGTCTCCAAATTTATATGTTAAGTCATATACTGTTTTGTCTTACATTAACCTAGCATTGTCTTTTGGCTTGCTACTGTAGTAAGTTACTCACCTTCTAATTCATCATTAGGTCAACTTTATCAACTCACCTAAGTCCAAAAGTAAATGTAGGTTTCTCCTGGGTTCTTTTACCTCTTAAGTTTTGCCATCCCCAGATAAGCACAACATAGACCTGCTTTTAGACTGTAAGCACCAAAGTGATTTTTGTAGAGGGAGTAAGCCAGGCTCAGTCTTATGACTGGCAGTACAAGTTGAGGGTAGGAGCTTTGGACAGAACACTAGCTATGTATATTGTTATCTAGGTGAGTGTAGGGAGGTTCCTGTGTGAGCCTCAGTTTCCTTGCGTGGGGAATGCAGATGACAGCTATCATATTGGGTGTAATTAGGACCTAATAAGATAATGTAATAAGACTTTTTGCATAGTGTCTTAGTGCATCGTATGTAGTCTTAATATTATATATCGAAAGTAATGGCAAAAACCGCAATTACTTTTCACCAACCTAATATCATTAGCAGTCACATTCTGGCTACAAAATGTTCAGCACACATTTCTTAGTAGACATTCATCTCAGAAAGGGAGTCTCTTGTTTTAGAAATGCTTCAGGAATGGTCACATGCCAATAGCATGTAATATCATTGAAAGATGCTTTTTGAAGAAGGTTTTCCAATGCCAAAAGTACTGTTGCTTTGCGTGAAAATGTTTAAGATACAGGTAAAATAAGTAAGCCCAAGCTGTCTTAAAATCTTACCATATAAAGATAACTAATAACTAACCTTGAAATATTTCAATTTTTTGTTCAAAGTATACACAAATTTTATATATATATATATATATAACTGGAATATATATATATATATAACTGGAATCAAACTACCTATACAGTTTTGTATCCTGCTTTTTTTTTTACTTAAAATCCAGTGAGAATATTACTTTGTCATTAAAATTTCTTTGAAAACGTGCTTTTTAGATGGCTATATAGTATCCACTGCAGGGACTTACCATATATTAAATATTTTTCAAATATCTACTTGTTTCCTACATCATTTGCAACATTAAGAGGGGAGGAATTTCCTAATGATATATAGTACACTTTCCTCACTGTATCTTAAAAGCTGCTGAGATTACTTTGACCCATAGTACAGTGAAGGCCACATATCTGGCTGACCAGCCAGCTTTGGGTGGTTGAAGAAGTGCTGGAATGCACCCTAAGAGCCGACAAAGTGCATGGGAAACTGAGGGCATTGTACACCTCCCTGTTTTGAAGTCCCTGTGTGCCCTGTAATGTCTCGTTTTAAGAAGACAAAACAGTTATAAGTGGGTTCCTTAAAAGTCGCATTTTTGAAGTACCAAATTATAAATCTGAAGTAGTTTTATAGCATATAACATTTTAGCAAAAAAATTTTTTTCTCTCTTCTACCAACATAGATTTTGATTTCCTTGAAAGAGTGAGTTACTGATCTTTTGCAGGGTCTGGCAAAAAAAATCAGTCTCATATATGCAAAGTTAAATGATAATGTAGAAAAGACAGGAGAGAAATCAGCATTCATGTGGGCAAGCACTACCATTTCTTAAGTGCTGAAGTCTATGTGGCATTATCCCATTAATTTTTTTTTCGAGATGGAGTTTTGCTCTAGTTGCCCAGGCTGGAGTGCAATGGCACCATCTCGGCCCACTGCAACGTCTGCCTCCTGGGTTTAAGTAATTCTCCTGCCTCAGTTTCCCGAGTAGCTGGGATTACAGGCACATGCTACCACAGCCGGCTAATTTTTGTATTTTTAGTAGAAACAGGGTTTTACCATGTTGGCCAGGATAGTCTCGAACCCCTGACCTCAAGTGATCTGCCCACCTCAGCCTTCCAAAGTGTTGGGATTACAGGATGAGCCACAGTGGTTGGCCCTCCATTAATTTTTTATTGTACACTGAACCCAAGCTGTGAGAAAGAATTCTGCAGAGGTCCTTTATCTGGAGATAGTGTTGTCAGATAATGGGACATGTAGTAATATTTGAATCTCAGATATAAAATAATTTTCTTAATATAAGTATGTCCCCTCTAATGACAGGGTTACACTTATCCCCGAAAAAAATTTGTTGTTTATCTGAAATCTAAATTTAACTGAATGTTTTGTTTTGGGGAGTTTTTTGTTTGTTTGTTTGCTAAATCAGGCAACCCTACCTAGAGAGTCTTCTATTTTCCACTGCAAATGCTAATTCCATGGCCATATTATATAACATTCTACTTTTTTCTTCTGAACTATTTCTTGGTAGTTGTTGGATTGGATAGCAGAAGCAAACACGGTGCAGATGATGGCTTCGTTACAGTGAGCCTAAAGCCGGACAAAGGTACGGATGTTCTCTTCTATATGTTTACCTTCTTGCTGGTTGTACACTTGTTTTTTGGCCGGTAAGCACTGACTTCTTGACATTTGGGTTGTAGGGAAGAGAGCAAATTCCCAAGAAAATCGTAATTATTTGAGACTGTGGACTCCAGAAAATAAATCTAAGTCAAAGAATGCAAAGGATTTACCCAAATTAAATCAGGTAAGTGCTTAAAGTTCAAATCATTCACTTCAAACCTGGTCGCTCTTTTTTCTATAACTGAAAAGTCATCCATAAATGTGGACTCAATGCCCCTCAAAAATAATAACTTTGGGGCAGTTAATTAGTATCTGTTTGGACCTATTTTGTGCATATGTATTTATGCATCAAAAATATGCTCCATTGCAAGAGAATGACTTCCTCAGAGGAAATGTGAACCACAACATATTCCATTTGAGAGTAAACGCATCTTATTCCAATCATTAAAAATACCCTCAGATACTCAAAAGACAAGCACATGCCGTTTTCAGATCACTGTGCTTAGCTATAAAGGCGTCTGCACATTTTCCTTAAAACCTGGTGAAATGAGGAAGAAAAAAACAATATAAATAATTATAGGCTGAAAATGCTAAGTTTTGTAATCAGAGAACAGAAATCATCTGGGCGGAGACTGAAAGCATTAAAGCATTACTTCTGTCCGGGGAGATGGGGCATGTGTCGTGGGAGGAGGGATTGGAGCTTACCTTAGAAAAATTGAGGTGCATGCTAAAGTGTGTAGACGTGAAAAGAGATGAGTCTCAGATTTCCTTAAGATGTTTCAAAAGGAAAAAGAGAACAAGAAAAAAGTTACTGAGACAAATGTATGACATAGTCCTCCTTGACTCTAGGTGAGCTGTACATGGATGTTTACTTTTTCATTCCGACTTTCATAGATGTTTAAAATTTTTCAAATTAAAAAAATGGGAAAATAAACTGGGTGTGGTGGCTCACGCCTGTAATTCCAGCACTTTGGGAGGCCAAGGCAGGAGGATCACTTAGCCCAGGAGTACAAGACCAGCCTGGGTAAAATGGCGAAACCCTATCTCTACAAAAAATGCAAAGATTAGCGGAGCATAGGCTGAGGTGGGAGGATCAGGTGAGCCCAGGAGGTTGAAGCTGCAGTGAACCGTGATTGCACCACTGTACTCCAGCCTGGGCGACAAAGAGAGACCCTGTCTCAAAAAGAAATAAAAATTAAAAATACAAAATGGAAACATCAATAAGAGACTTTAAACATGTCCATCCAGCCTAGGCGGAGGACTTTCTAGGGATCTTTAGGCGTTCCCATTTAAATGGCTTTTCAGTCCACTATCAGTCCTGCCTCTCTGCTCCCTGAAGATTTCACATTGTGTTTTTCCAAATCCTTTTTCAGGGGCAGTTCATTGAACTGTGTAAGACAATGTATAACATGTTCAGCGAAGACCCCAATGAGCAGGAGCTGTACCATGCCACCGCAGCTGTGACCAGCCTCCTGCTGGAGATTGGCGAGGTCGGCAAGCTGTTCGTGGCCCAGCCTGCAAAGGAGGGCGGGAGCGGAGGCAGTGGGCCGTCCTGCCACCAGGGCATCCCAGGCGTGCTCTTCCCCAAGAAGGGGCCGGGCCAGCCTTACGTGGTAGAGTCTGTTGAGCCCCTGCCAGCCAGCCTGGCCCCCGACAGCGAGGAACACTCCCTGGGAGGACAGATGGAGGACATCAAACTGGAGGACTCCTCGCCCCGGGACAACGGGGCCTGCTCCTCCATGCTGATCTCTGACGATGACACCAAGGACGACAGCTCCATGTCCTCGTACTCGGTGCTGAGTGCCGGCTCCCACGAGGAGGACAAGCTGCACTGCGAGGACATCGGAGAGGACACGGTCCTGGTGCGGAGCGGCCAGGGCACAGCGGCACTGCCCCGGAGCACCAGCCTGGACCGGGACTGGGCCATCACCTTCGAGCAATTCCTGGCCTCCCTCTTAACTGAGCCTGCTCTGGTCAAGTACTTTGACAAGCCCGTGTGCATGATGGCCAGGATTACCAGTGCAAAAAACATCCGGATGATGGGCAAGCCCCTCACCTCGGTCAGTGACTATGAAATCTCTGCCATGTCCGGCTGACACGGGCGCCTTCCTGGGGGAGTGGGAGGACAGGGAGGGGAGGGACTTTTTTATGTTCTTCTGTGTTTTTTTTTTTTCTTTCTTTCTTTTAAATTAAATATTTATTAGTACCTGGCTTGAAGCCTAGTGTTTTCATAATGTAATACAATGAAAACTGTTGGAGAAATATTTAAACACCTCAATGTAGGTACAGTACACTCTTGTTTCGGGGAGGGGATTTACCAGAATACAGTTTATTTAGTGAATTCTAAAAAACAAAAAGATGAATCTGTCAGTGATATGTGTGTATTATAACTTATTAATCTTGCTGTTGAGCTGTGTACATGGTTTAAAAAATAGTACCGTTTAATGCTAAGTAAGGCAGCAGTCATTTGTGTATTCAGGCTTTTAAAATAAAATTAGAGCTATAAGGAAAATGAAAAGCCACAAATACAAGACTGTTCTTAAATGGAAGGCATCGTCAGTGAGGGTAAATCCTACACCACTTTAGGAAGTATTAAAAATATTTTTAAGATTGAAATATATTTCATAAAAGTCCTCTATTCAAAATCATATTCCACAGATGTTCCCCTTCAAAGGGAAAACATTTGGGGTTCTAAACAGTTATGAAAGTAAGTGATTTTTACATGATTTCAGAATAACACTTGTATTTGATCAATTTAGACAGATACCAGACCAATTTTGCATTTAAGAAATTGTTCTGATTATTTACATCAACTCATTGGAATTCAGTGAAAAGTAACAGTCTTTTGTCACAGAGAATCTGAAAGTAGCAGCAAAGACAGAGGGCTCACGACAGGTTTTGGCTTTTGCTTTGCTTTTGTTTTTGAAAGAGTAAAAGTACTGATGCTTCTGATACTGGATGGTTAGCTTCTTACTGCAAAAAGAAAGCATAAGTAAAACAGTCAACTTTACCGTTTCCGTATTCTCCATAGATTGAAGAAATTTATACCACATATCGCATATGACCATCTTCCCATTAAATCAATGTAGAGATAATGTAAACTGAAGATAATGTAACTGAATGTTTTAAAAACAGAACTTGTCACTTTATATAAAAGAATAGTATGCTCTATTTCCTGAATGGATGTGGAAATGAAAACTAGCGCACCTGCACTTTGAATTATTGCTTCTTTTTTATTACTGTTACGATTTTGCTTTTTACAGATGTTGGACGATTTTTTCTTCCGATTGTTGAATTCGTAATCATGGTCTCATTTCCTTTGCTTCTTTGGAATGTTCCTTTCAACACATTCCTTTATTTTATTATACATTGTGTCCCTGTTTTAGCTATTGCTGCTGTTTTTTATTCTGTTTACAGGATGATTTTTAAACTGTCAAATGAAGTAGTGCTAACCTCAGATAGGCTAAATGTGAACAAATAAAATACATCAAATACTCAGATACAGCTTTTTATCTTTGTGTTTGAGTTCCTACCTAAGGCAATAACATTATTCTTTTGACAACTTTTGCAGGGGAAATTGTATTTGGCAACCATTTTGATTAAATAAATTTTGTAGGCAAACATATAGAGACAAATACAATTTGTAGTATATCAATGACTATATTTAAAATAAGGAATATAATTGTTATTAGTTATCTAACTTAAAATGCTTATCCCTAATGATCAGTGATATTGAGCTTTTTAAAATATACTTGTTGGTTGCATGTCTGTCTTCAAAACCACAATGAGATACCATCTCACACCAGTCAAAATGGCTATCATTAAAAAGTCAAAAAAGAACACATGTTGACAAGGTTGCAAAGAAAACAACACAAATACACTGTTGGTGGGAGTGTACATTAGTTCAACCATTGTAAAAAGCAATGTGGCAATTTTTGAAAGAGCTAAAAACAACTAGCATTCGACCCAGCAATGCCATTACTGGGAATATACCCAAAGGAGTATAAATCATTCTGCTATAAGGACACATGCACATGAATGTTCATTACAGCAGTGTTCACAATGGCAAAGACATGGAATCAGTCTAAATGCCCATCAATGACAAATTGAATAAAGAAAATGTGGTACATATACACCACAGAATACTATGCAGCCGTAAAAAACAAGATCATGTGTTTTATGGGAACATGGATGGAGCTGGAGGCCATTATCCTTAGCAAACTAATGCAGGAACAGAAAACCAAATACCGCATGTTCTCACTTGTAAGTGGGAGC
Organism: Mandrillus leucophaeus; assembly: GCF_000951045.1. NCBI lineage: Eukaryota > Metazoa > Chordata > Mammalia > Primates > Cercopithecidae > Mandrillus > Mandrillus leucophaeus. Next base: position 39,071 of record NW_012109964.1, on the reverse strand, counting down.
TAAGTGATGAGAACACATGGACACAGAGAAGGGAACAACACACACTGAGGCCTCCTTGATGGTGGAGGGTGGAGGGAGAGGAGCAGAAAGAGATAACTATTGGTTAATAGGCTAGTTTACCTATATAACAAACCTTCACATGTACCCCTCAACCTAAAATAAAAGTTAACAAAAAAACAAATACTCATTCTACATAAGTAATAACAGTGAAAATTCCTCTGTTTAATCCTTAATAGCATGCTCTAATGCTATTTGGTTTAATCAAGTAGCTAGTCATTTATTGGACTCTGATTGTTACACATGACTCGATGTGTTTTTACCTTTGAGGTCTTAAATATGCCTCAAGAAATAACTGCAAAATCTAATACTCTCGCCCATCTGTACTTTGCCAAAATCAAAGATAGGATTGAGTGGGAAATAAGAGTGTGTTTAAATGTGTAGCCCTGGATAAAGAAGAGGAGCCAGCATTTTCCATTATCATTAAGAAAGAGACAGTAAATGAGCAGCAAGTCCCTCTGAAAGCCTATGTCTCTATTAATATGCTAAGATTTCTGTTGCAGTCTTGTCCTTATTCGTTCAAGCACATTATAGTGCTTTTCATCACAGCAGCAATATACTGCATAATGGCAGGTTTTAGTCTATGTTTACTTCTAAACGATGCACAGGGAGGAGCCTGAACCCTTGAGTTGAAATTTCCAGCTTAGTCTATGAGACAAATACGCTCATCAGCTCATTGGCTACATCAGAAGAACACCCTGGGGGAATCATTTTGCCCTCAGCTTCCAGAAGGCAGGTGATACATTTCTAGTTGTTCATGGTTGTGTTACGTACTTTTTGTGTCTCCATGGATTATTCTCTTTGATTTCAACTTGTGATTCACCATCTTCTCTGTTTTTTTTTTTTTTTTTTTTTTTTGGTGGGGGGGCAGGGTGTTTGTTTTGTGGGGTTTTTGGTTTTGTTTTGTTTTGTTTTTTGTTTTTGTTTTTGTTTTTGAGATGGAGTTTTGCTTTTGTCACCCAGGCTGGAGTGTGATGGCACAGTCTCTGCTCACTGCAACTTCTACCTCTGGGTTCAAGCTATTCTCCTGCCTCAGCCTCTGAGTAGCTGGGATTACAGGTACCCGCCACCATGCCCAGCTAATTTTTGTATTTTTAGTAGAGACGAGTATCTCACCATGTTGGCCAGGCTGGTCTCAAACTCCTGACCTCAAGTGATCCACCCACCTTGGCCTCTCAAAGTGCTGGGATTACAGACATGAGCCACCGCGCCCGGCCTTTATTATCTTCTCTGGCCACTTTACCCCCAGCTCTGTCAGTCCTTCCCATGCTAATATGATAATGATGACACCAGTGCAGATGAAGCGTTCAGTGTCTATATCCCAGTGAGGTTCCTGCTCCAGAGCACTGGGTCCTGGCCTCAATGGAGCTTTCACATAAGAACAAGCAAAAGAGAAAGCTACTGCTACAGAAAAGGAACAAAGCAAACCATGCAGAGTGTGGATGCAGGGAAGGGGTGATGCTAGAGAAACCACAGATGTAAGGCTATCACTGCTTCAGCACCACTTCGAAGCTGATTGTAGAGAGGAGCAGGATAAGCTATGTGGTAGTACCACAAAGAGAGCCACGGGCAATAAGGAGGCTCATGTTCCAACAGCATCCTCACCCCCACCAAGGTGGTGCAGGCCGAGTACCCTGGCTTCTGGGCACAAGGCAAATCCCACAGCCTGCCCTCTTCAGGGCAAACCTCTTTAGGAAGGGTGGTGAGGCTTCTCCTCCTCACTTTCCTGGCCACAGAGACTCTATAGGAACCTCCTGATCTCGGTAGAGTAACCTTGGTCTGGTCTCCAGCTGAAGCTTTGTCTAGGAACCTGAACTTAAAGAGATTCTGCTTCTTGAGCCTAGCAGGGAAACTGAAGTGGAGGTGTTGGCAGCTGCTTTATTTCCACTTCCGGTTAAGGGCTCCTCTGGTTGTGTTTCATCATTACCCATCCTGTTAAAAGGCTCTTTTGTTATAGATTCAACTTCTAACCTGAAAAGAATAACAATTGATGTGTGGAGTAGAAAGCATTTCATACTATTTTCTGCTTTAAAATGATTCCTTTCCATAATGTTTAGAGCCCTGTGCCTTTTGTTTAACGTGCTCTTGACAGTCTAATTCTTTAAAAGGAAAGCATAGGAGTCAGACAAGGGAGTTTATCGTTAGACACAAGTGAGTAGAGTAGGCTAAGACTAGGATTCTCTTTATGTGTGGCAGATGGCAGAGGGCCCACCTGTAGATTGTTAGGGCTTCCTGGGTTCATAACTACTTCCTCCCCTCACCCTTCACAGAGAAACCAGAAGAACTCTGCAAAGCTAAATCCTGTAGCTCTTAGAATACCTAAAGGAGAAAGTATCAGCTGGATTCATGGCACCTCCTAGGATTGGCCTGGAAATAATCTTTTGAGTCCTAGAATAGGTCTGGTGAATTCATTCATTTCATGACTATTGACCACCTACTATGTGAGATATTGTTTTAGGCACTGAGAGTACAGCAGCAAATGACAATGACCAAAAACAATCCTTGTCCTTAAGGGAAATTCTATTTTAATAAGGGAGATAGACTATAAGCAAGGTAAGTACCATATCTGTTATGTTAGTGGCATATGCAATAAAACAAACACAGCGGGGAACCACGGTTAGAAATGCTGGGCTTGGGAAGGTGGTGAGATTTTAGATGGGGTGATTTGTGAAGACCTTTCATAGAAGATGACTGTTTAGTAAAAGCCGAAGGAGCGAGCCATGCAGATGAGATGACTGGAGGAAGAGCTTCGCAGACAGAAGAAACTGCAAGCGCAAAGGCCTGGAGGTGTGAGTGCACCTGGTAAGTTTGAGGGACATCAAGGAAGCTGTGGATGGAGCCGAGTGAGTGAGGTGAGGTGGTGAGCAATAACGGTAGAGAGGTAATAAGGAACCAACGACAAGATGGCCCTTAACTCTGAGGGAGATGGCAGCCACTGAAGGGTTCTGAGCAGAGGAGAGACATGACCCAACCAAGGCTTTAACAATAATTCTGGCCACTATCATGACAATAAGTAGAAGCACAAGGATAGAAGCAGGCAGACCACTTAGGAGGTCACTGCAGGAACCCAAGTAAGAGTTGTTGATGACTTTTTCATCTACCCTCACTTCTGAGGCCTGAAAGGAGCAGAGGGGCACATCCATCATATCCTAATGGTCAAAGCAGGCACAGGCCAGGTAAGACTCAGAAAGGGGGATGGATCCTACTTCTCAATGAGAGACATGTCAAAGAATTGTTGTCCTCCTCTATTCTGCCACATCAACCATCCTTCTGGGTTTTCCTGGGCCTTCTTGGATGTTCACTAAATATTTTAGCATCTAGCTCATAAATTTCCTTTCTGCCCCAGTTTTTTCTACCATTCAGGGAACTTCTACATCTAAACCAAGAACCTAGAAAACACTTTAACCTTGATTTCCTGGATTCCTGTGATTTTTCCATCCCCTGCTGTGTCTTAGAAATATAAACTCATACCTTTTCAGCTCTGTCATTCCCAGGACACTTGTCTACAGCACTTCTAGTCCTTCAACTCCTCTATTAATCCATGAGGTCTCACACTGATTTTCCTATTAAGATATGATCCTGTGGTCATCTCTTCCACCAGTATCTTTTCAGCTCTCTCAACTCAATTTGCCTGGATCCCCTGTATCTGCCATCTGTCCTCTGTGATGGTTACTCTGTAAACCCCAAATCAGGAATTGTTATAAGCATCTGCCTTCTGCACTCACATCTGGGCTGCTGAGTAGCAGATACTGCTAGAGGTGAAAAAATTTACATGATATAGATTTGTACTGCTCCAGTTTTATGATTTTTATCTTCAGATCTGTCCTGAATGCCAATTAGCAATCCAGGATTGTTTCATGTCTCTGATCCAATCTTCCTAATCCCCCAAATAACTATTTTAATTCTTTACTAGTCTCATCGAACCCCCTAATCCCACAGCTGCTTCCTCTTAGATGAAAATTTGATTCTCGGTTAACAGAAATAATTGGAGCTATCTGTTGCAACTCTCAACTCTGAGCCCGTCAAGTGCAAATGTGTCTGCACCTGCAATCTACTTTTCTCCTTCCTCTGTGTTGGAGGAAAATTCAGCACTCTTAACCTATTCTATCTTCAACATCTTCTTCACAATAGCCTCAGGTTGTAAGAATATTTGCTCAATCCCTTAACTTTGTAACATACTAGTTATTGACTTATCTAACTGCATCACAGCCAAACATGAAAGAGTGGTCTTATCTTACTACCTCTATTTCTTCCAGTCTAACTTCAATGCACTTCAGCATGGATTTACCATTGCACTGAAACTACTCTTGCTGAGGGCAACAATGATTTCCTAATTGCTAACTCCAATAGATCCTGATTCTTAACTTACTTCCGCTTTCTGTGGTGTTTAGATCTTTTGACACTCCCTCATTAAAATATCTCCTCCTTTTCAAGGTGTCTGTGACACCAATATCTTTGCAATTCCCCTTTGTTTCTCTAATAAATTCACCATGAACTTTCCTGGGCTGCTTTCCTTTGCCTACCTCTTACATGAATGGGCACCACAAGGATCTTCCCAAGGTGCTCCTTTCTCATTGCTTGCCCTGAAAGAATGCACCCACTTCAATAACTTCAGCCCCTACCTGTCTACTACTGACTCCCAAATACTGAGTCAGCTCAGGCTTCTCTCCGGAACTGTTTCATTTAGTCTACATGTGTTGAGTGCCTTGGGTGTTCCAGGCTCTGTGTCATGGGCTAATAACAGCACTGACAATGAACAAGAGGCACAACAATGCTCTCACTTCCTGAACTTATATGCACTTCAAAAACTGGACCCTTCTCTCCCCATAACGCTTCCCTTTATTAGTCCTTAGTTAATTAATAACAGCAATATCCCTGTAGAACCGAAGCCAGAAATGTATGTCATTCTTGATTCCTTCCAATTGCTTATGACCCCTGTTTTTTTTTTTTTTTTTTTTTTGAGATGGAGTCTCACTCTGTCTCCCATGCTGGAGTGCATTGGCATGAGCTCAGCTGACTGCAGCCTCCACCTCTGGGATTCAAGTGATTCTCCTGCGTCAGCCTCCCGAGTAGCTGGGACTACAGGTGCATGCCACCACACCTGGCTAAGGTTTGTATTTTTAGTAGAGACAGGGTTTTGCCTTGTTGACCAGACTAGTCTCAAACTCCTGACCTCAGATGATCTGCCCACCTCAGCCTCCCAAAGTGCTGGGATTGCAGGCATGAGCCACTGTGCCCAGCCCTTATCAATTATTTTTTATTATTTTTTAGTTTTTATTTTATTTATTTTTATTTATTTGTTTATTTATTTTGAGATGGAGTCTCGCTCTGTCACCCAGGCTGGAGTGCAGTGGTGTGATCTTGGCTCACTGCAAACTCTGCTTCCCAGATTCATGCCATTCTCCTGCCTCAGCCTCCCTAGTAGCAGGGACTACAGGTGGCCACCACCACGCCCAGCTAAGTTTTTGTATTTTTAGTAGAGACGGGGTTTCATCATGTTAGCCAGGATGGTCTTGATCTCCTGACCTTGTGATCTGCCTGCCTCGGCCTCCCAAAGTGCTGGGAGCACAGGCGTAAGCCACCGCACCCAGCCCCATTATTTTTTATAAACACTATTCAGTCTCTGCTCCTCAGTCTATTCTCAGTTATACTGACAGTCCAGCTTTGTATGTGGTGATAGGTTCAGGAAGGTTTTATTAGGTTTGTATATTAATATTTGATCTATCTCTTCAGTTCAGACTGTATTTGTATAGGTTATCCTTAAGCAAAACTATCAATCCTATTACCTTCACACAGCAAAAGGAGATTGATTGCTTTTTACTTAAAACAAAACAAAACATTTCTTGGCTTGTTGTGGATTAAGCAGGCTCTCAGCATCTTGCTTCTTCCTGACACCTTTGCCCAATATCTGATGATCCAACTGCCCCAAAGTGTGACCCAAAGGGAGAACTCAGAGGTTGGTCCTCTGATGGAAGCTCACATATGCATTTATAGTCCCTGACCTCGGCAACTTAAGTTTCCTTAATTGGGTCTGCTTTCAGTAATTGGAAGGCAGTCATTCATTTTTTCTTTCTTTTTTTTTAACTTTCATTTTTATTTTAAGTTCATTGGTACATGTGCAGGTTCGTTACGTAGGTAAACGTGTGTCATGGAGGTTTGTTGTACAGGTTATTTCATCACCCAGATATTAACCCTGGTACCCATTAGTTATTTTTCCTGATCCTCTCCTTCTTCCCCACCTCCACCCTCCAATAGGCCTCAGTGTGTGTTGTTCCCTTCTACGTGTCCATGTGTTCTCATCATTTAGCTCCCACTTATAAGTGAGAACATGCAGTATTTGGTTTTCTGGTCCTGTGTGAGTTTGCTAAGGATTATGGGCTCAAGCTCCATCGATGTCCCTGCAAAGACATGATCTCATTCTCTTTATGGCTGCATAGTATTCCATGATGCATATGTGTCATATTTTCTTCATCCAGTCTATTCACAATAGCAAAGACATGGAATCAACCTAACTGCATCAATGATAGACTGAAAAGCAGTCATTGAAAATGGCCCTTTGGCTATTTGTCAGTCTGTGTGTGACATAATTACTCTTCTAATCATTGGCAAGCAAGGTAGAAATGGGCAAGTCTGTAAATTCATCATGTCACACTTTCCTATGTGTACATGAATGTTTGTAGCAAGTGTCTGAAACAAACTTTTTGGATCACAACAAAGATTGCTGGATTGTTGCCATTTTATTGTTTGCCCCTAGTCCTCCCTCTCACACTCCTCAGTTATTCTTTTAAACTACTGCTTACGTGATCTTTTGAAAACTTTAATGTAATCATGTTTTCCTCTGTTTCAAGCCTCTCAACATCCCATCTTCCTACAGGATAATAGACAAGCATATTCAAAGTTTATGATCAGTCACTACCTTTACTCTATATACTATTTCTCAACACTGGTTGGTATTCTAACAGGTAAAGGACCAAAAATATCCAAGGTATTACAGTATATTCATTTTCCCCTTTTGGTTCATATTTTACAGCATCCTTTGTCATGCTGTCAAATTCTATGAGTCAGGTGCAATATTTCAATCCCTCCTTCAATTCCTGCTGCAAATTTAGACCTTAGAGTGGGAAACGGGGAAGAGTATTTACTTTTGAAGTTTCAAAAGTGAAAGAAAGTTTGATATGAACCAATAAGTGATCAGTATGACATTTCAAAAGCCGTAAATGAAAACTTAGCATCAGAATTTGGATAATACACCTCTATAATTTGTATTGAATTGTCCAGTATTTTCAGTGTAATGCAACACAGTGTCTCTTCTCACTGTGAAAAATGAAGAACTGTGCTGAATAATGAGGAAATAAATAAGGAAGTAATACCTGAACTTGCCAGATCCTTCTTAAATGCTCATATAAACTGAGAAGATATTTGGAAGAGTCTATGAAAAGATAAAAGCACAAAATCTTTTGAGATAGGACACTGGGTTATTTCAACAGTTTGTCTCATAAAGAAGAGAATTTGTAAATACCTGCTGCTATGGCGTTAACCTGGGTATATTGATTTTCTAAAATACTTAAGCAACCTATGAAATTATAAACATTTTTGAAAATGAGTAAGATGAAATAGCTTTAATAGTATATACAGATTGACATGAATATTTCAGAATCTTCTTTGGAATTTGATCTTTGCTCCAAACGGGAAGGGGCAAAAAATACCATTTTAGAGCAAAACTGTCTCTTGGGTGGCTTGCCCATGTCCAGGTGTTTGCTGTGAAGAGACATAGCAGTTGGAGTCCTCAGGCTACGCCATCACTCCCTGCAACTCTTACCACCTGGTTCACCATGGCTCACTCTAGGGGCCTTGAGTACACAATGCTGACTCAGGCAGTGATAAAGCCACGAGGCCAGAAGAAGATTCTGACTATCTGGGAAATTACAGAACCACTCATTTCTCCAGCACAATGTTTACCCATGTGTTGAGATTTCTTGGGGAAAAAAAAAAAAAAAGACAATTGATGAAGGACTTGTCACTGGGCTTAGCCTGGCTCCTATGCTAAATTTAAACTCTCTTTATCTTATATAGTAGAGAAGTTTCCATTGAAACATCATGCATCTGTATGAATATCACATAATAGTGTTTATTTTTGCTTACTTTTTTTCATACGAGTAATACACAGACACAGCAAAATGAATTCCCATATTGACCAATAAGAAGTTATGTAGAAAGAAAGTCTTCCTTTATTAACATCTGTACTCCTACTTCTCTCCTTGGAGGTAAGTATTATTAATAGATTGAATTTCATTTGTTCTAGAAATTTCTATATATGTCTACATACACATATGTGTTTTGGTTTTTGTTTGTTGTTTGTTTGAGATGGAGTCTCACTCTGTCACCCAGGCTGGAGTGCAGTGGCGCGATCTTGACTCACTGCAAGCTCTGCCCCTCCCAGGTTCATGCCATTCTCCTGCCTCAGCCTCCCGAGTAGCTGGGACTACAGGCGCCCGCCAGCACGCCCGGCTCATTTTTTGTATTTTTTAGTAGAGACGGGGTTTCACCGTGTTAACCAGGATGGTCTCGATCTCCTGACCTTGTGATCCACCTACTTCAGCCTCCCAAAGTGCTGGGATTACAGGAGTGAGCCACCGCACCTGGCCACATACACATTTTTAAAACATACACACAAAAATTGAATCAAACTAAAAGTTATTCTGTGATTTCGTTTTTCACCTAAGGGTCACGGAGATTTTTTCCATAGATGTATATAGAGTTCTGTCTCATTTATGTTAATGTCAGCACAGTATTCCGTGAAAAGGAAATGTTCCATAATTTATTTAATTACACCTCTGCTGCCCCACCCTCTGTCTCAGTTGATGGACTTTTACTTGTATGTAGGTTTTTCTTATCATAAACATTGTGGCAATGAATATTATTGTAAAGAGATCTTTGACATATATAAGAATATCTTTGGGGGATAGAACTGAAAAGATAAACTTTCTGGATCAAAGCATATGTCCATTTAAAGTCATAACAGATCCTGACAAATGGCCTTCCAAAGTCCTTCACTTGTTTACATTCCCATCAACAGCTAGTGCTCCGTTCTTACAAACCTTCAGCAACATTTGAAATTAACACTTTCTATTTTTGCTAATCTGATGGATAAAAGATGAAATTTCATTTAAATTCAAACGCCTTTCACAGTGAAGAAGTTGAATTTTTTAAACTGATACATAGTAATTTACATATTTATGGGCTATTTTAAACAATGTTTATTGCTCCTTTAGGTGTCTTTTGAATTTGCCTTCTAACTTTTGGTGTCTTGCATTACACAATAGTGTGCATGTTTGATGAAATCAAATCTGTTACACTTTTTACACATGACTTCTGTGTTTTGTTTCTCCAGCTCTTAAATGCCACTCACTGTGACAACAATGAGAGAATAAAATGAAAGAGAAAGAGGAGGTTATTAAGCAGAATGAATTGCTCCATGCTCACTGAAGGCCAGTGGCTTTCCAAAGAGCTGGGGAGATGCATTTTTCCTTGGGGCCTTAACAGCCACTTGTATCTGTCACAGAGCAGGCCCAAGCCAGAGCATCTAGTTACACCCATTCAAAGGCATCCCACATAACCTCATTAATATCTATTCTATTTTATCCCACTAGGGGGTAATGTTGGGCTAAAGACCATTCCTGGTGAGTAAATTTGAAGCCAGCATTCAACATGTTCTGATTAAAGTTTTATTTCTGTGGTCAAAACTAAAGGATCCATTCCTCCCTTAATGCTAGAGACATTTGGCGGGGAAAAAAAAGAGGGCAGAGCTTTGAATTCAAGTGTAACTGAAATGATATTATCAAGAAGAGCCTGACAAAAGCCTCTGTTCCAGACAGCACTCAGTGGAGACAATGCATTTTATTCTATTACAGACACAGGAAGCCACGGACAAAAAGAGGAAAAGATTAAACGGAAGAGAGATGATGTCCTTCATGATGCAAACATTACCTAACATTAAATATTTCCGCAGGATTTTATTTCTGCTTAAAATCTAATTTCCTCTTGGCTTCATGGCCTTAAGCTGGCAAAATCCCCTCCTAAAACCCCGCCAACGTCATAGTCCTGCAGTGTCAGTGTCTCCTGGGTCACAGAGCCCTCCGTGGCCTGCCTAACTGGCACTCTTCCATCAGAGCGCCAACCTGTGGGAACAGGTGACTCCCCGGTGGCCTCACTCAGTCATAGCTCATGGAGAAACACAATGGGTGGAGGCCATTTTTTTTCTTTGCCCCCTCTACAATCACGTACAAAAGCACCTTCTAGGTAAGATCACCCTTCAACCTTCCAAAGATCTCCCCCTCTCTAAGGGCACTCAGTGTCATGGCACACTTTCAGTTTTCTCTGCAAAGGAGGCAAACTCAATTCCTCTTCTAATAGCTCATGTAAAAACATCAAAGGTCTGAATAAAGAAATTTAAAGGTCAAAATGATCCAAATTAAATGACACAACCATGTAAGGATTCAAGGGCGTTACTTTTTTTTCTTGTTTTTTTCTTTTTTCTTTTTCTTTTTTTTTTTGTTTTGTTTTGAGACAGTGTCTTGCTTTGCTGCCAGGTTGGAGTGCAGTGGCGTGATCTCGGTTCACTGCAAACTCCACCTCCCTGGTTCAGATAATTCTCCTGCCTCAACCTCCCAATGCCTGGTTCCGGTAGCTTGGCCCTGTTGCTTTTCTCAATACATTGGAGTCAGTCAGAGCCAAAGGTGACAATCAGAAATAGAATGTGTAGGCTGGGTGCGGTCAGCAGGTAATGCGATCACTAGAGATTACAGTGCCGAGTAGCTGGGACTACAGGCGTGTGCCACCATGCCTGGCTAATTTTTTTTTTTTTTTTTTGTAATTTTAGTAGAGATGGGTTTCACTGTGTTAGCCGTGATGGTCTCGAGCTCCTGACCTCGGCCTCCCAAAGTGCTGGGATTACAGGCATGAGCCACCGCGCCCGGCCAAGGGTGTTACTTTTAAAACAATGCAGCCTGGACCTTGTCAGAGAGATGGAAGCAGGTTGGGCCTTCCAGTATTCCACTAAGAAGCTCACGGACAACACCACCAGCACACAAAGTGGGGCAATTTTCTTTTCTAGATTTGGTGAGACAAAGAGAAAGAGAGAGGAGAGAGAGAGAACTGTACGCATATGGGAGAAAGACCTAATGAGCTCACTAAGTAAAAGAGCTAGGCCGAATTTCAAGAACATCAAGAGTAAAGGAGGCCAGCCCCCTTAGAGACTTTTACATTGTTTCTTTTCTTTTCCTTTTTTTAAGAGATGGGGTTGTGCTATGTTGTCCAGAATGGCCTTGACCTCTCGGTCTCCCAAGTAGCTGGGATTATAGGTGTGAGCCACAGCACCTAGCTACACATTCTGTATCTTTTTTTTTTTTTTTAGACAGAGTTCTACTCTTGTTGCTCAGGCTGGAGTGCAGTGGCGCGATTTTGGCTCACTGTGACCTCTGCCTCCCGGGTTCAAGCAATTCTCCTGCCTCAGTTCCCGTGTATCTGAGTTTACAGGTGCCCCCCACCATGCGTTTTAGTAGAGATGGGATTTCACTGTGTTAGCCAGGCTGGTCTTGAACTCCTGACCTCAAGTGATCCACCTGCCGCGGCCTCCCAAAGTGCTGGGATTACAGGCGTGACCCACCACGCCCAGCCCACACATTCTATTTCTGATTGTCACCTTTGGTTCTGACTGACCCCAAAGTATTGAGAAGAGCAACAGGGCCAAGCTACCTGAAGCAGGCGTCAGCAGGTAACACAGTCACTTGTTTACACTTCCACGGATATTTTCTACGGTTTCCCTTCCCCGTCTACGATGGACAGTTTGGAAATGGGAAGACATGCTATGCCCAGTTTAAAGTCTGTAATTTGAGAGCCTGGGAAAGGGGTAGAAAGCGAAGAGTGGCGAAGAGTCAGCAAAGCGAAGTGCAGATCTCTGGAGCCCTCTCCTGGGAATAAATGTTCTCTCCCCACACAAATCTCTGCCCTTCCTAAATGGACTCCCATCTCTGTCTTCTTTCCCTCGCTCCTCACTGACTGCAGCTGCCAATCTGAAAGTCTTGTGAGTCAAAAAAACAAGCCTGGAGATTTCTGTGAGCTCTCTGATTCTCAAGAAGAGGAAAGGAAGAAAATTAGTAAAATGGCTTAGTGAAGCTAAGCCTGTGGGCAGACTACCCTGAGTTACCTGTTCTTTACTCTGCCTGTATTTTTCAATATCTATTTATTATACAGACTGAAATACCACTAGTCAGAGCCATTTGGGTTTAGTACTGTCCTCAGACATGGGCAGTTGGTGTCTTGCCTTGGGCCTCAGGCTTTAGTGGGCCTTGCCTGGTCCACCCACTCTGACTATGCTGTCCCCTGATCACTGCTCTGGAAGGACCAAGGAGACTGTTGTCAGGGAGACTGTGCCACTCGCCTTGTCTAGACCACACTCTGGTAACTCTGCCCAAACAGCTCTGAGCCCCTCCTAGGACCTGCCCAGTCTTCTTCTCATGTTGGGGAGAGCAGAGCCATGTACCCAGGCATGGCACCCTGGGCAGAAGGGTGCCTAGGAGTTGCCTGTTGGGAGGATCATTTACAGACCCTCGATATATAAGCCGGGGTGCCACATCCACATGCACAACGCCATCCACAATGAGATACAGAATGCTGGGGGGTGGGTCTAGGGCCTCCATGTGTACTCCTCCCCGACCCAAACATGCTTTGGGTAGGCCAGCTTGGGTTAGCGATATTTCTTCAAAAAGGGACTACAAAACTAACTCATTAGTATGAAATCAGTTTACAGACTCACCACTGGACTCTACCACTATACGTAATGTCAGCAAAAAGGGTCAAACTCTGTAAAATATTTGAAGAGATTTATTCTGAGCCAAATATGAGTGAGCAAGAGCCTGTGACACAGCCCTCAGGAGTCCTGAGAACATGCACCCAAGAGGGTCAGGCTACAGGTTGGTTTTACGTAATTTAGGAAGACATAAGCTATCAGTCAATACATGTTAAGATGTGTATTGGTTCAGTCTGGAAAGGTGGAACAACTGGAAGTTGTGGGTAGGGGAGTGCTTTCAGGTCATAGGTGGGTTCAAAGATTTTCTGATTGGCATTTGGTTGAGTTATTATCTAAAGACTTGGAATCAATAGAAAGGAACGTCCAGGTTGAGATAAGGGATCATAGAGACCAAAGTTCTATCATGCAGGTGAGGTCTCCAGGTAGCAAGGCTTCAGGGAGAAAAGAAGGTAAATGTTTCTTATCAGACTTAATGAATCTGTTCCATCAGTAATTCTGAAAGGGAGGAGGTTTAATGAGGCATGTCCAACACCCCCTTCCCATCAAGGCCCAAACTAGTTTTTCAGGTTAACTTTGGAATGCCCTTGGTGGAGAGAAGGGATCCATTCAGATGATTGGGGGACCTGGAATTTTATTTTTCATTTACAATAAGCAGGATCAAGAAGAGGTGGAGAAGACACTGAGTTATATGACTGGGTCCTGTAGCAATTCTGTGCACAACCAGACATCTAATCAATGACTCTAGCCTTGGCCTGGCACCCTAAATGACATTACTCTTCACCTCGTGACAAGTACCCCAATTGCAAGCCTAATGCCGAAGACAGGCACGTCTGACAGGTTTCACTGTGTAAGCCAAGTCCTGGCTTGTGTGTTTTGTTGGTAAGGATTCTAACACATTTTCTGGAGTCACAGAAAAAGTGTGCCATGATCACTTAGCCAGAACCACCATTGGAGCCGGATAGAAAAATAGCCACACATGTGCCAGGTGTTTGCCACCCTTCGTCAAACAGAAGTACTTGAAAATTTCCTATGGGTATTACTCTTTAGACTCAATCCTATCTTAGACTGGAAACATCCTACAGAGGCTAGAATAAAGACTGGAATCCTAACAAAATATCTGGGTTTTTATTTTCTGAAAACCAGAGTTACCTCCTTTCTGCTAAATCTAAGTCAAGCAGATGGTTTTGGGTCATGTATTCATTGTCTTATTCTGAACCCCCTACCTTATACTAGGAGAAGTTTGGCTCTCTGTCCTCATCACCCTTCTTTCACATGGCATCCCTTGCTGCCACAATGCCTCCTCCTTTAGTCTGTATGAGCAACTTCAGGCACTTGAGACATATTGGCCAACAACAAAGGAATCCCCAAATTCCAGACTGTCCTGCTTCAGCCCAAATGGATAGAGTAACATACAAAGTGACCAGGATCACTGAGGGACACCTGAATGGCTGTCAGGTGGCAATGGTGGCAATAATGTTCTTTGACCCTCATATGGCACAACCGATATTCACAGAATAACATTTTGGTATTTAAAAAGATCTTGAAGATTATCAGTCCAAATACCCTAATTTTACAGAGAAAGAAATTGAGACTCTCAATGTTTAAACTGTATTCAATTTAATGGAATAAAAGTGAATTTGGATTTGGCAATCTTTAGTTTCAAACCTGTCTGATTGCCAGTATTTCACAGTGCTTTTCTAGACAGCGCTGACAGGAGGCACACACGCAGCCTTTCTCCAGGGGTGTTTCTGTCCCGAGGGCTTTTTCCTAGCACGCTCTAGAAGATGAGGGGAGAAAGCGGATCATCCTTCACCCCCACCAAAAATCAGAATTAACTTAATAATGGAAATACAAACTTGTATGCTGCTTCTCACTCTTTACAGTAAAAATAACACCCCTTGGTTTTAATTGGCAGTAAAAATTGCTCAATTTGCACAAATGCCATTAAAATGTGAGCTTATGGCTGCAGAGTACAGTATGGCCTGAATGTTTTCACATAGATTTTGATTTAGCGTGCCTCATATATGCAAATAAAAACATTGAGAGGATGTGTATCTCTCAATTTTTCAGATCATTTTATATTCTTAGGGATTTTCAGTACCAATTGATTTTTTAAATCAAAGTAAACTAGTTTATGTTTAAATGTAATAGTCTATTTTATTATAGTTTTATTATAAGAATTTATAATACTTTAAAGATCAAGCATCAGCTCACCCCTCTTTACTCTTCTTAAAAAATATGTTATCAAGTACTTCTGCTTCTAAGTATGATAAACTGTCTTGTATCAGACTAACAGTATCACAAGAAGAACTTAAAAGTTGGATAAAATAACAAAACAAACTCTAGCATGAGAAAGCTACCAAGGAAGCTAGGACTTCAAGGACCAAGGTCCTAGAACAAAGGAATATGCATAAAGGTGATTGTCACATTCTTCTCAACTTTTCCTCTTAAGGAATTCGTCAACTATTCATCAGTGCAGAAGCAAGAGGCTCGGAAACCAAGCAAAAAGGGTCTCAAAGAGGCGAAGATGCTGAAGAGATTTTGGTAGTCTCTTGAAGTTAGAGGAATAAAAGTTGTAGTTTGAGAATGAAAAGGGAGCAAGGATGCGAGAAGTCAAAATCCTGGAGAGAATGTAAATACAGAGAGAAGTTAACTCTGTATGGGTACCCCTTTCCCTTCAAGGCATTTTCTGACTCTTGGGCAACACGCAAAGCAACAGGTTAGGAAGCTGAGTCGAACTTCAGGTATTCTCGTGGAACAGGGAGATAAAAATATTTCAGAGTCTGCCAATGAGTTGAGATCCTAGAAGGCACCCCAAACTATTAGTTGGGACTCCTGAAAATCTATATCTTAAAAGTACATATGGGTCAGG
This sequence comes from Mandrillus leucophaeus, assembly GCF_000951045.1. Lineage (NCBI taxonomy): Eukaryota > Metazoa > Chordata > Mammalia > Primates > Cercopithecidae > Mandrillus > Mandrillus leucophaeus. Next base: position 23,334 of record NW_012109964.1, on the reverse strand, counting down.
TGTGGTGGCTCATTCCTGTAATCCCAGCACTGCCTGCCAAGGCAGGCAGATCACGAGGTCAAGAGCTCGAGACCATCCTGGCCAACATGGTGAAACCTCATCTCCACTAAAAATACAAAAATTAGCTGGGCATGGTGGCAGGTGCCTGTAGTCCCAGCTACTCAGAAGGCTGAGGCAGGAGAATCACTTGAACCCAGGAGGCAGATGTTGCAGTGAGCCAAGATGGCACCACTGCACTCCAGCCTGGTGACTGAGCGAGACTCCGTCTCAAAAAAAAAAAAGCACATGTGAATAAAAAATAGTCTTTATCAAAACTGAAACCCAGAAGCCAGTTTAATCACAAAGATAAAGAGAGCTGTGCCTATTTTCACTGCATGGCAAAAAGAAGCTACATCCTCTCTGGATGAATATAATATTATCCAGATCCTATATAATTTTTCATATATTTAATTATTTAATTATCATTATTTAATTAATCATTTAATTTTAAAAGTATCAAGTGTACTATGGGACATGACTAGAGAAAAAATCAGAAATAAAATCAAACCCAGAGATGATCCAGATATTGGCATTATCAGATACACACAGGCTTTTAAAAGATTGCATTTAATTTAAGAATATAAATTAGATGGAGAATTTCATGAGAGGAACGGAATAAAAATTGAATGCAAATTTCATAACAGATAAAAATAATAACTGAAGTTAAAAACTCAATGGATGAGTTGTGTAGAAAACTAGACATAGCTAAAAATTTTTTAAAAAAGAAAATTAGACATAGTCAAAAAGATATTGATGAGCTGAAAAAAACAGGTCAACAAAAAATGTCCACACAGAAGCATGGAGAGAAAAAATAATGGAATAGAAAACAGTATAGGATAAATATGGGACTTAGGGGAAAGGTCTAAAATACATTTTTGGAAGCCTAGAAGAGGAGAGGAAAGAGAATGGACAGAGCGATGTTTGAAGATATAATGGTAATAATTTTACAAATTTACAAAAGGCATTAAGCTACAGATTGCAGAAGTGCAAGCTATCCCAAGCAGGACAGATACAAGGAAAACTACATTTAGACATTGTAAAATTGTTTAAAACTCATGATATAGACAAACTTCAAAAGTATTGGGGAAATCACTTTTCAAAGGAACAACAAAGAGACTGACAGTTACTTCTTCAGTCATGATGGAAGCCAGAATAAAGCAGAATAAACATTTTAAAGTTCTAAAAGAAAAATAACTGACAGACTAAAGCTCTTTACTCAATGAAAATATCTTTCAAAAATAAAAGTGAAGTCTTGAAATTATGATTTTTTCAGACAAATAAAAAGTTAGGATATTTAATTACCAACAGACATGCACTAAAGGAACTATCAAAGAGAATTCTTTAAACAGAAGAAAAATGATCCTAAATGGAAAGGTAAAAATGCCAGGAGGTAAGATGAGCACCAGGAAGGGTAAATATTTGACCAAATTGAAATAAATTTTGACTGTAGAGAACAATTATAATAATGCCTTGTAGGGTTCATAGAATTGAAATGTGTGGCAACAATATACAAAAGATAAGAGAGGGGAAATTAAGTGAATGTGTTCTAAGGGAGTTGCATATTTTGGAGAG
>NW_012109964.1:18209-21268 GCF_000951045.1 Mandrillus leucophaeus | reverse complement strand
TGTGGCTGTAAAAATAAATTCTACTTCAAGTAAAGCAAAAGCATTGCTATTGATAAAGAAGCATATTTTACAATAAAAAGATGGTCAACCCCTCAGGATTTAGAACAATTTTAAACATACATGTGCCTAATAAAGATAGTTTCATATATGAAGCAAAAGTTGTCAGAAGTAAAAGGAAAACCCACAATTATAGGAGGATATTTTCGGAACTTCTCTCAATTACTAATAGAATAAGCAGAAAACAACAGCCGTAAGCATCTGGAAAATTTGGAAATTGTGATTTAAAAGCTTGACTGGGGGAGATTGTAGAAAGCTGACTAGAAGGAGATGGTGCCTACCCTCTCTCACAGACAGGAATCAAAGTAGCAAGTAACTACTAGCTCTTCAAGTGGATCATCTAAGAGATCATGGCGGGATTCACCAAGGAAGTGACAAGATCCACAGAGAACAGAGAGAAGCAAAGCCGGGCAGCCACCCACCCAGGACCAGAGTGGAGCCAGGAGAAGCTCCCTAATGTAAGGAGAGGGTGAATAGTGAGAGTCCCGGGGACGCACACATCTGCCACAGACCTTTGCAATCCTGGGCACAGGAGAGCCTCCCTGACCCCCAACTGGCCCCCAGACTGACACAGAGAAGTGCCTGGAGTCTTTGCAGAGGCGTCACTCAAGTCCACATGGAGCCCCACAGGCCTTGGATCTACCCAGTGCCAGCCGCCATAGCCCCAATAAAGGTCACATCCACAGTGCTGAGGAATGGCCAGACTGCCCTCCTGCTCCTCACCAGGCAAGGCTCAGCTTGGGCTTCCAGAGCAACAATCCACCTGAATACTGTGGGTGGTCCCTATACTTCTCTGGGAAGTGCCCAGACCGTAGACCGTGGAAAATCTTATTCCCATCGCTCCTTGCCAGGCACGGCTTGCTGGCCTGGGCTCCCAGTGCAGCTGCTCTGTTCCAGCTTGAATACTGTGGTTGTTCACGGCTCTGTGTTCCTCTGGGGTGAAACTCCCAGAGATAACAGACAAAGCTTGACACCTTTGCATGCCCCAACAGCAAAGCCCAGCTTTGCTTAGTTGGGAGGGAAGTGTGAATGTGTCACGTACCACACAGCCACCAGTCTCCATTGCCACAGCTCAGGGGTCCAGCCCTTCCCAGTGAAAGGTGAAAGGCCCACCACAGCACAGCTGCCCTGCCCCCACCTGAACATTTCACTTGCGACCCAGAGCCCTTCTCATAACCCAGCCCCAACAGGCCTTTGATATTTCCTCAGGCTCCCGCCACCTAAGTGTTCCACCTGCGAATTTGGCTGGTGACTCAGGGACCAGCACACCCATCCCCATCACAGCCAGTACCTGAACTCTGGGCTAGCCCAACCCTCGTCCAGCCCCTTCAGGACTCTTATACGCTGTCCACCAGGTCATCTAGGAGCCTGGGAACTGGGGAACTGCGAATCCCATTCCAACTCTGCTGGCACCTGACCACTTCCTTCAGGGCCTGAGGTCAGACTAACCCACCCACCAAATACCACCACAATGAACACCCACTCAAACAGAACCAAAGGTGGGGTCCCCACTTTGCAAGAAGCAGAAATACTGCCACATCAGAGAACAGGAGAGTCACAAAGCTATCTGTATCAGTTTGAGTGATGGGGTTATGTCTGAAACCACGTCCTTTGAGAGTCACAAAACAGGCATTTCCCATGGCTCTCAACCACATTGTGGTCTGGAGATAGACTACAATGTGCATTTAAACTAGGAGTCAGGAGAAGAGCTTCAGAAGATGACAGATAGGAGGCCGGGTTAACATGCATCTCCCACTTGGATGGACAGAACAGTGTGTGGAGATTCACACTGTGAACTTCTATTCCAAGAACCACACGTGAATGTACTAGGAAAACTGAAAGAATTCAGAGATCTTTGAAAGAAATGGCACACTGCTGCAAACTCAGGGAGACAGGTTGATATGGTTGGCTGTGTCCACACCCAAACCTTATCTTGAATTGTAGTTCCCATAATCCCTACATGTCATGGGAGGAAGCCACTGGGAGATAATATGATCATGGGGGCAGTTACCTTCATGTTGTTCTCATGATAGTGAGTTCTCATGCGATCTGATGGTTTCATAAGGGGCTTTTCCCCCTTTTTGCTGGGAACTTCTTTTTGATCCCACCATGTGAAGAAGGATGTGTTTGCTTCCCCTCAACCATGATTGTAAGTTTCTTGAGGTCTCCCCAGCCATGGTGAACTGTGAGTCAATTAAACCTCTTTCCTTTATAAATTACCCAGTCTCAGGTATGTCTTTATTAGCAACTTGAGAACAGGCAGAATACACAGGTGAAAAGCTGTGAGTTCCCAAAGTGTGAGCAGGGGAAACCTGCCTCTGAACACACATCCCCACTTAGGAATCTGAAAACCCAGATCATGGGAGAAGGACTTCACCTTACCTACAGCTTGAATGGATTTAGAGAGCTGCACAAAATATAAAAGCAGAAACAGCAGTGGGAAGAGACTTGCAGGCACTCCCAGTCTCCAGATCAAGCTAGGGGAAACCATTGCTGATTCACAGGGGCCCTTAGGGAAGGCAGCCAGCAGATTTAGGGAGAGGTCACAAGGTGAACGAAGCTTCCAACTGAATTTCGTGATAATCTCTACTGGGCATGGACTTCCTTGAGTAGAATCCGGGTTGGAGACTGCTGGGGGAGTGAACGGGAACTGCTGCAGATACAAGTGGAGAAGCTGCCACCATTGTGAGTGGATGGGGAGGGGCAAGGCCTGAAAGCCCTTCTTGCTTTCTCAACAGGGAAGCTTATGGCCTGGGGCAAGTCTGAGTTCTCTGTGCAGGTTGCCTGGATATAAACTCAGTGCCACTAGCGGGGCACCGTGGGAGTGAGATTGGCCTTGCCAACTGCATAGGAGCTGGGTAAGGCCTTTCACTACCAGCTATCCCCCACTTCCCTGGTGAACAATACTGCTAAGTAGAGGCCACCAAACTTTCCCCTGGAACATAACTCCATTGGCTTGAGAACCACCCCTTCTTCCCCCATGGTGGCCATGGCAAACCCGG